>NW_024412405.1:16559939-16737625 GCF_014898765.1 Herpailurus yagouaroundi
GTATTTATTTATATAATTATAAATAAATATATTTATACATATAAATATATTTTACATATATTTATACATATAATATATACATATTTAGCATTGAATTTACAATTACTCTATCAAGGAAAAATAGTAATGGATAAGCAAAATGTACATATATTCTTGTAATAAAATAATTTTCAACTGTGAAAAGGAATGGAGTCCTGCTATGTGCTGTAGCCTGGACGAACCTTGAAAACATAATGCTCAGTGAAAGAAATCATTCACGGAGAGACTACATATCCTATGATTCCATTCATATGAAATGTCCCAGGTAGGCAAAACTACAGACAGAAAGTGGATTAGTCGTTGCTTAAGGTTGGGACAAAGTAGGGACTGGGGAGTGATAATTCCCCATGAGTCTGGAGTTTCTTTTTGCAGTAATGCAAGGTTCTAAACTATGGTGATAGGGGCAACTGGGTGGCTCAGTCGGTTGAGCGACCAACTTCAGCTCAGGTCATGATCTCATGGTCAGTGAGTTCAAGCCCCGAGTTGGGCTCTGTGCTGACAGCTCAGAGCCTGGAGCCTGCTTCGGATTCTCTGTGTCCCTCTCTCGCTGCCCTTCCCCCACTCATGCTCTGTCTCTCTCTGTCTCAGAAATAAATACACATTAAAAAAGAAATTTTTAATTGTGGTGATAGAGTGACAGCTCCGTGAATGTACTAAAAGCCATTGAAGTGGGCACCTTAAATAGGTTAATTGTACCATACATGAGTTACAGCTCAGTAGAGCTGCTCCCTAAAAACAAACAGCAGCAATTAGAATTATCAAGGTTCTTAACATGGAACAGGATCTTTCTCCATACGCATTAAAGATATCTGGGTTCCTCTATTGACAACAGTAGCAGCTCCTTAACGAGCACTAGCAAAGTGCCAGGTTCTGTTGCAATCATTCTCTGTTTCATCCTCACAACAGTTTTTGTCCTCCCTTTAGAGATATGTAACAAAAGCTCAGAGAGGTTAAGCGACTTACCCTAGATCACACAGCTAAATGAGCTGCCACAGTGGGTTTTGAAGGCAAGCGGATGGACTCTACAACGTCCAGATTCCCCGTCGCCTCCAGTGTCTTCCTTGAGAGCGTATGTTAAAATGTTTGGGACTCTCTTCTGTTTCCATGAGCTTTCCACCACGTTTAAATGGATATGGCTAATCTTATTTAAATATTTACCATCAGAAAATGAAAAAAAAGAAAAACCGACTTCCAGGGGGGGAATAATTGTTCTAGAAAAGCATAAACTCCGTACCAGAAATTCCATTTGACCTTATTGCCAGCTCGATAGTCTGATCTTGAGAGCATTCCAGGAAGGTGTTTGTTTCTTAGACTTTTCTTCCACCTCGATAGAAAGTCGGGCCTTCAGACATTATTTAATGCCTGTGTATCCCCATTTTCAGAGGGAAAAGGAAGGTGGGTTGGGTCAGTTAACTGGGGAATCATTCAACATTTTTCTCAGAGTTGGGGTGCCCAATATGGTTTTGCGATGTAACTCGTCATGCATACAAAAGGCTCTCGGCCACGAGTCCGCTGTTTCTCCACGCACTCAGAATCGCTTTCCCTTTGACGCAGGGTCAGAGGCTGTTTGCTAGAACTGTGGAAGGCCTTGCCATCCAAATAGATTAATTTTGTCATTACCCTTTCTCAATTTCTGTCTTTAACCAGAAAAAAGAGGTTAATTGTGTGCCATTTCTCAGGAGAATGAGGTATCAGCATTTTAATTCCTGATATTTTATGAATTGTGGGCAGCTAATTAAAACTTAAAGATTAGAGGAGCTATTTTGGCTAAGAGGCCATTTGCGGGATTGTGAAATGAAGAGAACAAAGGGCGGTCTTTTCTTTTTATTCCTACAGCTTAAATGAACCTTCAGGCTGAAATAGAGCCTTGAATTGTTTTACGTCCTGGCTACTCATTGTATTGATTCTGATTTTAATTTTGCAGCTGGTGGTGCAGTATCTGAAAGCAATGGAGGGGTTAACACTGAGATTATTGGGAATGTTAAACAGCAAGATGTGTGTTTGGAGGCTCTATTTGACCCTTCTTGACTTCGAAGGGACATCTTAAAGTCAGAGAGGAACCACTTACAGTCTCTGTTAGATGTCCTTAATTGCCATCTCAGAACTCAATGCGTATTTAGATCTTCTCTTCTGTTCTGCCTCACAGTTAACTGTTTGAGTTGCTTCGTGGTAGAGTAATGGACCCGTCACAAGCACTGGGCTTTGTCTTGGCTCCTTTATTATCTGGTTGACTTTCAGGCTCTTCCCTTTCTTTGGATACCTCTGAAATGACCAAAGGGCCAGCATCTTTGGGATGTGAATCAGGTAGTCCCAAACCCACTTTGTGCAGAGAAGAAGGCACATCTTCAGCTGGTGCAGTCCCCACAGACATGTAGTTTGGCATGTCAAGTGTGGATGGATTTTAGCTCCTACCCACCTCCTGACGCTGTCCCCTTGAGCAGGACAGAACGCACACGACAGATTGCAGTGGCCATGATTCAGACAACTCTTGCCATCTTAAATTCCTCATCCGTGTGCCTCAGTACACTCCTGGATGTAAAATAATTTCTTCTTTTCGAGGTGGGATTAGGTTGGAGGAGATTGAGCAAGTGTCCAATGCAAACTCCTTATGTGCAAAACCAAGCTGTGCTTGTCCTTTATACCCCCAGCCTCTTAGTTTTTCCCCTTCAGTCCAAATTGAATAGGCACTAACGAGGGCTAAGAAATAACCAGGCTGGAGAGTGACAATAAAGCAACGGAGAAAGGGCACTCCATCCAAACAGAAGAGTTTGGGCAAAGACTCTGAAGCTGGAAAGAATCTAGGACATGCTAAGAATTGAAATAAGACCCACAAGACTGAAGCTTGGGGATGAAGGAGAGGCATGGGGAAAGATGTAACTGAGTCCATGCTAAGAATTTGGGACCTTCCCCTATGAGGAACTGGACTCTATTCAGATGCTCAGTTTTAAGCAACAGACATAAGATGATCAAACTAGTATTTTACAGTAGCTCCAGTGGGGAGAGAGAATGGGTGTGGGAGATATACACAGGCTATGGACCCTGCGTAGGCAATGGATGACGTTGAGTCAGCACAGTATAGGTGAAAAGTAGAGAAAAGTGAACAGTTTTGAGACAAGGTTGGGAAGTAAAATCAACAGTATTTGGTCATGGATTGGGCAAGGGCATGAGAGAAAAGTCAAGCTAGAGGAAAGAAGGAATTTATTGGAGATGAGGTCAAGGAGACAAAAGCCTAGATACTGGATGGGTGTTCACACAGACCTTGAATTGGACAGAGGCAGGGGTCAACTGTCAAAGTCTTCAGAGAATGAGGAAAAGTGATTGGAAATTGGAAGGGACAGAAAAGGAAGGATGTTGTTGGTGGGTGGAATAAAACTTAGAGGAAGAGAATTGTCTGGAAGCTGCTTCTAGCCTATGCCATTCTCCTCAGCTCCCCTCCTTCCCCACTTGCCCTCTTGTGATTTAGCAAATGATTACATCTGGGGGAAATTGTAGAAATTACATATTTAGTATGCCTTGAGATATCTTAGTTGCAATGGCGAATGTCTGTACAAACTTTGTTTTTTCGGAACACGTTTTTGATATTGGTTTATTTTGCCTTTCCTCGAATGATCTTATACGTTACTTGGTTGGTAAACATGGATTGCTTTCAAAAGTTTATTCTTTTAAAATGTTTTCTCCTCCTATTACAAATGAGGCAAACCATGAAATCTTTAGCACAAAGAAGCATTGCTTAGTTCATTTCATTAGAATCATGTGGTTTTCATCAGATATATTTCTCTTGCGGGCTGCAGTTATAGAAAGGTTTAAGTGTAATGTAGAAAATAGCCTACCCAGCTTTGTACCTCAAGCCTTAATTCTGCCAATTTTCCTCCCCACCCAGCCACCCGCACTTGACCATCATTTCTTTCTACTTTAAGCTAATTGGGGCTTACAATACTTGCCAGCACACTGAATCAGCAGATCTGATTCCATAATCAGGTCCGGTCAATAGTGCACTAGACAACACGAGGCATGGGAGTTGCAGGGGTCACTTGAACCTGGGCCTTGAAGACTGGGTCACACGCCTCATCCTATGCTGTTATAGTCCAGGGAATGCACAGAATCTTCCAGTGACTCAACCCAGCCAAGGGGTCCCAATGGGCCACCTCCTGGGAGCTGTGAACTTTGCTTACCTTAGATTCTGCATGTCAGCCCAGCCTCTGCAGGCGGGAAGGGAAACAAGACAGCGAAGTTCAGAAATTCATATTTAAGACAGCTTAAATTCATATATGGTGAACCCTATCTACCCCTCCTGTTTTAATGGTCTGTTCTGAGCACCAAAAATTTGTCCCCAGATTCGCATTTTCCTGTCTCTTCTTCCTCAGGCAGCCTGGGAGGTGGCTGTGGCATCCTATCTGCTCTTCTAGTATTTCATCAGGAGGGAGATGCATAGCACAGTAGGCAGCTTATATCCACCCTTGACCTTTCAATCTAGATCAAGGGAAGAAGTAAGCAAGGCCATCTTGCTTTATCCTCCAGCCCGACTCCTGGGTGAAGTCTTCAGGGTCTGCCTAGTCCCATTTGGTGGGTCTAAGGTCAGGTCGTGGCTTCCCCTGATGGTTTTATCTCCCTCTAATATACCACACCCCTATAATCTCAGGTATAGCAAATTCTACCCACAGTTTCGCATGTGAGTTCTGAAAAATAGACGGTCAGAGGTTATACAAACTGCTTGGTGTGCTAAATTTGCTCAAAGCTCAGGATTGTTCCATAGATGTCAATAAAACAGTAACAGACCTCCCTTACCTCCCCACATGATCAATTTTGGCCATCTCTGAAGCACTTGGAGTGCAGACGGTAATTTATATGTCCAGGTGGAACGGGGGTGCACAAGCCCGCTAACCAGCAGCAGAACAGCGTGTGAACCGTGAAGCAGCCTGCTCTCACCTCAGAGGACTGAAGGAGTGAGACAACGTTGTTTTCGTCTCTGACAGTGCTATATCCTGGGGAGTGACTGGTGCTCATCAGAAAGGCACAGTCCTTCACCCTGCACCACAAATGAGACAAAAGCACAGACATGAGTCAGAGGAGATGAAAAAAAATAGTCTGTTGCAATGTTTAAAGACCCGGGTGAGATTTAACTTCACAGAGAAGCCAAACCAGTGTTCTTAGAACATGCTCAAGGCCTCTTCCATGCTTTTGCTCAAGCTGTTCTCCTCCGCCTTGAAAAACCCCTCTTCTTGCTTACCGTGCATTCAATCTGCGTCAGCTTCCGCTTCAAATCTTACTACCTGCAGGAGGGGTCCCTGGTTACAGCAGTCCACATTTGTCTCTCCGTATTCCGAAGTTCTAATGGGCTTGGAGACCTGTTTGGCCTTTGTTGCCTGAAATGATGCATGTGTTTCTTTTCTGTCTCTTGATTATTTTCAAAGATATATATCTGTATCCCCATACATACAAAAGCATATGTTTAGAGAAATATAATATTCATCGCCACACCATGCTATACATATCACACAGATTGTTGAATGGATACACTAATAGGGATTATTTAAGATTGGGCAGAAGCATCCCATGCTTCATTAATGTTGGTGAACAAAACCATATTCCGTGTAAGGTTTTGATTTCACTTTAATAAATTACAAGTTATTTGCATGATGTCTGTCTTTAGGTGGTGGTTTTGTCTGGAATAATCATGCACTATTGTTACCCAATTATATTTTCAGGTCCTATAGAGAATATTCTCCTTAGTGGTTTTTTTGTGGTGTTTCATACAGTCCTGGGCACTTGCTTAAATTTTATTTTATTTGTTTAATATTTATTCATTTTGAGAGAGAGAGAGAGAGAGAGAGAGAGACAGAATCCCAAGCAGGGTCTGAGAGTGCAGAGCCTGACGGGGGGCTCGATACCATGAAGTGTGAGATCATAACCTAAGCTGAAATCGGTCACTGGACGCTTAACCAACTAAGCCACCCAAGCGTCCCGTAAATTTTATTGTTTTAAGAAACATGATAAACTTCTTACTGAAAATGCAACTGTGCAGAGAAGAGAACACAGTTTCTGACAGGCAGCAACTGCTCAATGTCTGTGGCTATTATTATCATTGTCGTGATGATGATGATATTTTATTATCATGCACTTGGCACTAAGTGAGACGCTGGGGATACAGAGACGTACCAGGAATGGCTGTTGCCTTTCAGAAGCTCGTCGTCTGATGGGAGAGATAGACAAAAGTAAAAAGACAATATGGCGCCCACCGAGGCATATGATGCAAGGGGACACAGGTGGCTATGCGAGCAGGCGGGGGCCTCCTTAGCCAGTCTGAGGGTTGGGTTGGTTGGGGAGGGCTTTGCAGGGAGGAGCTTGGGAGTCCTGAAGTATGAGAGCCACACCAGCACAAGGGAACCAGAAGGACATTCCAGGCAAAATTTGGGCAAAGATCCAGAGTCTTGGGAGAGTGGGGGCAGAATCGGTGGTTCAACACAGCTGGAGGAGCAGTGCCATGTGGGAACTGGGAAAAGGCAGGGAAGATAGTATCCTAAGGGCCTGGGTGACTCCTCAAGGCCACTGGAGGCAGGAAAGGACATTTGAGCCGGAAGCGATTTGCATTTTAAAACACCCACCTATTGTTAGGTGTCTAGCATAGGTTAGAGGGAAGGTAAGGAGCCTGGAGAACCTGCTCAAAGTCTGTGAGGGCAGTGATAGTGGAAATGGAATGTGGTGGGAATCCTGAGGGAAAGTTAAGAAGTAGGAGGGACTAGAGTTGGTCCACAGGGTTTGGGGAAGATGTGAGGAGAGCAGGAACCAGAGAAGCGCCGTAGGCTTCTGGTCTACCGACTCAGTAGGTATAGACACGGCCCAGGCAGCTGTAGGAGGAGCAGGAACAGATTTTATGAAGGAGATGTTGTGTTTGGGTTGGGTATGTGAATCTGAGGTTCAGAAAAGAAACAAGTGCTGGAGAAACATGCTTGAGGGTGATTGGTGTACAGATGGTAGGAGCCATGAGAAAAGATGACACCGGGGCTCCTGGGTGGCTCAGTTGTTTGAGCGTCTGACTTGACCTCAGGGTTCGCGAGTTCGAGTCCCACATCCAGATTGCTGCTGTGAGCCTCTCAGTGCAGAGTCCGCTTCAGATCCTCTGTCCCCCTCTCTCTGCCCCTTCCCTGCTTGCGCTCTCTCAAAAATGAATACACATTAAGAAAAAAAAAAAAAGATAGTGACATTCATCAAGTGTGTGAAGCAGCTCTTTCTAGTTGGAATGTAACATAAGCCAGGTACATAATTTAAAAATTTCTAACAACCACATTAAAAAGTAAAAAGAAAGAGGTAAAATTAATTTGAACGATATATTTTATTTAACTCAATTATCCAAAATGTCATCCTTCCAGCACATGCCCAATGGAAAAATTATTAATGAACTACTTCACATGCTTTTTTCTTCATACCAGTCTTTGAAATCTGGTATGCATTTTATGCTTAACAGCACATCCTACATAGACTTCTCGCCTTTGAAGCGCTTAATGGCTACATGTGGCAGCCGGCCACTGCGTTGGACAGGACAGGTGTCGAGCACTAGTTTACTTTGGCCACACATTATAGTCACTTGGTGAGCTTCTAAGTATGTTGACGCCCAGATGCTCTGAATCCAATTACATCAGGATACCCGGGGGTGGAACCCAGGCATTAATCAGTATTTTATTAAAAGCTACCCAGTGATTCCAATATGAGGGGGAACCAAAGCCCTCACTCTGCAGAATGGCACTGATAGTAAGGGATAGAACGAGGATCTGGAAAAGGAGTTGCAGAGGGGCCAGAAAAATAGGGGGAAACCAGGTCAAGAGTGGTATCTTAGGAAGCAAAGGGAGAGTTTTAGGGGGGTGGCTGCCATTAGTGAGGTTTCAACTGAATATTCTTCACCGGGTTAGCACTGGCTTGCGGAGCATCACCAATGTTCTTGTCGAGAACAACTTAATTTCCATTTATGACAAATTTTCGTTGAGTGCCTGCAATGTGTCCGGCCACGTGGGTCCTGACCCAATGGAGCTTATGGGGTAGCGGTAATAGTAGACAACATTTTTGAGCACGGACTTATAAGCCGGGCACTGGGTGAAGCACTTTGTGCGCATTAACTTTCTCACTTGATTCCCAAAGCACTTCTATGAGGTGGAGGCTACTATTCTTCCATTTTATGGATGGGAAGCCTGAGGTCTAGAGATGTTCAGTAAGTGGCCCAGAGCTTCGGTATCACTCAGGGGAGGCCGAGTTATACTCAGGTCACATCCCCAGACCTCAGTGGGCTAAAACAACAAGGATTTTTTTTCTCACGCACGCCGCATGACCGTCAGGAATGGCTGGGAGCTCTGTTCTGCACTGTCCTCATTTTGAGACCAGGCTACAAATCACACACTGACTTTACAGCTTTCGGGTCACGGGCCACAGTGGGTCACATGGTCACAGCAAGTGTATGGTGGGCGACGTCTAATCCTACCACATAGGAGAAAAGATCTGGAAATAGGTGGGTAAAGAATACCAGTGACTGCCCCAGTCAAGAGATGGGAACCACGATTTATACCCAGGCAGGCTAACTCCAGAGCTGATCTCTTAGCACACTGCACAGCCTTCCGCTTGTAGGTAAGGGTCGACCAGGACCATCAGGGACAGAAGTTCACAAAAGCAAGTCTTTCAAATGTTAGAACTCACTTAGATCTCTCTTGGCGATGAAATATTCTGACATCAATGTACTGCTTGTCTAAGTCAGCCTCTTATCCCCCAACACTATTCAGTTTGCTTCTCCACAATCAGTGTGCAAATGGACTAGATTCGGGACACCATGAGCAAGGAGCTGGAAGTTGCCATCTCGCAGATGGATCCGATCCAGTGGCAAAGAGGACGCTCAGAGTTCCTCAGGGAGCTTCTTGGCTAGAAGAGACTTTTAAGGTCATCTAATTTAAGCGCCAGTCCCTGCTTTTATCCTTGTTCTTTGAGGGCTGGATGTCCAGAGTCCTCTGGTGCACCTCTTGGGGCCAGGAGCTCACCAAGTCCTCAGGCAGCCTCACCTGTAATTGGGCTTTGCAGCCACAAAGAGTTTCTTGATAATAAGTTGAAATATGTCTCCCTGAACTTCCTTCTCAGAACACAGTCGAATCCCACTTTCCCGAAACAGCCCTTCACATTTTTAAAGATGGCTTTCATGTTCCCCCTGAGTCCTTCTCCAGCTGGAAACTTCTCTAATTTAAAACACATCAAACTGAAAGTTTTCTTTGTTTGTGACAACATTGAGATTCTTCATACAATTTGAGATGTTTCTTTCCTACTTTCTTCCCTTTCTTCCTTCCTTTTGTCTCTCCTTCCCTCAATTCCTTCTCCCGTCTTCCTCCACCCCAGTGCTAATAGAGTAACCTGATTTAAAAGAAATAAATAAAAAGGGATCAATCAAATAAACGATGACGCCAGTGGCAACTCAGTTATTTCCCCTGCACAGAAGTTCCACGGGGCCCAATGACATCCACCCCGGTCTTTCTCTGAAACCAGAGATTACCAACGAATGTCTGTTTGCTGTTGCATCTACGCCTACCTCAGGGCTACTGAAGGATTAAAGGGAGTAATCCATAGAGTGATCTGCTCAGTGCCTGATACTCAGGAAGAATAAAAGGTTAGTTATTATGAGAAATAATTAAGGCAATTTTAGACAGCTTCTACTACCAACATATACATAATGATTAGTAGAATCACTTTTTCCTCAGATCATTATGAAATGTTGCTTGCGTCATATGTTCTGAACACATTTGCAGGTAACTGAGGTTCGACTAAGTAAGCCATGTGAAAAGCATGTAAAAACATGATTAAAGAGTAGGATATACACACTTTTTCTTTTGTTGATGATTTGTATCAACAATTCTACCATCAGTGATTTGAAGGACAGAGACAAACACCTGTGGGTTCTTGACTCTGTAAAGTTAAAAGAGATTAATTAAAACTGCCTTATAGGGGTTGAAATAAAAACTGTCAATGTAGCAGAAATGCACCCCGTGCTGCCCAAAAGCAGGGTGTCTTTTGATATGGGTGGACAAATATCTCCTAAGGAGAGACTCCTTTGTAACTTAGATCAAAGGTCTTGTACCTGTTAAGTTGTGATGTGAGACCAAAGACTGTCAGGACCCCAATTTTAGGATGGTAGGTGGAGTTTCTTATTTTTAAACTCTGAATTTTGAAATAACTTTAGATTTGCAGAAAGGTTGCAAAAGAGTCAGGAGACTTCCCGCGTACCCTTCACCCTAGTTTACTCTCGTGTTACCGTCTTGTGTAAACATGGTATAGTGATCAAACCAGGACATATTGATACACTTAATTGACTTGATAATTAATAGATTATTATGCTTAATTGTTACACTTAATAAATTATTTCACTTAATTATTAAACACTTAACTGACTTAATAATTAATAAACAATTGATACAAATATACTCTTGATACAATATTAGCCAATCTAAAGATCTTATTTGAATTTTACCAGTGTTCCCTGATGTCCCTTTTCTGATCCCATATGGCATTTTGTTGTCATGTCTCTAGTCTTTTCTGAACTGTGAAAATCCTGTCTTTCTTTGTCTTGCATGACTTTGACACTTTGGAAGAATACCGGCCAGTCAACCCCCTCATCGTCCAGAAAAAGAAACTAAGACCAAGAGAGTACAATACAGTAAGATAATAGTAAAACTCTCAATGCACGTCTAATTTTTTTTCATAAATAAATTGAAGTTAAGCATTTTTTGGCAAGAATACTACCAAAGTAACCTTGAACTTTATTTGATGGTATGAGTTCAGGAGGAGGTATGTGATGTTTCCATGTAATGTCTTCTTGTTGGTGATATTAGATTTGATCATTTGTTAAAATGGTATCTCACAGGTTTTTCCAATTTCTCTCCACCCCCCCCTTTTATAACTAATAAATATCTTATTTTTAGACTATGTCAATACATCATTTATCATACAATGACTCCTGTGGAATTTGTCTCTGGTTATTTTCTATTCGCATCATTCTTTCTATGTTTATTAATTAAGCTCTACTGTTCCTTTCCCCATGCTTATTTATGTTGTAGGGATTCATGAATATTCATTTTATTCTGTGGGCTATAATACATTACCATCATTTGTTTACTTGTTCGACTTGTTCCAGGTTGAACACTGCAGTCTCCTTCGAGTTGATTCTTTTATCCTTTTACTTTCTGGCACCACAAAATGTTTCAGCTTCTGCGTTTGCTTTTTCTGCTTCAGTGCTAGAGTCAACTATTTACCTAAGAAAGAGCTCTACTTCATTTTAATGGAAGAACCAAGATCTGGATGCTGGGGACCAGAAGGAGTTTTAATCAACAAAGTGACCACCAGAGAGGAGAAAAAAATAAGTCATTGGCATTTAATGTCAGGTAACAAACTGTATGTGAATTCTTGACACCAAGTATAAGTCATCTATTGCTGTGTAACATATCACCCCCAAATTTAGCAGCTTAAAACAACACGCATTTACTATTATCTGACAGCTTTTGTGGGTCAGGGAATCTGGGCATGGCATAACTGGGTCCTCTCTGTCAGGGTTCCTATCACTCCACCATCAAGGCGTAGACCAGACTGTTGTCATCTTAAGGTTCGACTGGAGAAGGATTTGCTTCCAAGCTCACGTTTTTGTTGGCAAGATTTGCTTCTTTGTGGGTTGTTGGCCTGAGGGCCTTGGTTTCTTGCCGGCTATAGGCTGGAGACGGCCCTCAACTTTTTGCCACACGGGCCTTGCGAACAAGACTGCTTGCTTCATAAATGGTTCAAGCTGAGAAGGCAATAGAGAGTTCGTTAGCAAGATGGAAGTCAGTCTTTTACAACCGAATCACAAAGTGGCATCCTGTCATTTTTTCCATATTCTCTTCTCTCTGCTTTTGTGCAATACTCATTCTCTTTTGCCTCTGACGACCTAAAACGGCTCTTGGTATCCTCCTTTTCTTACTTCAGGGCTGACAAGAAAAATATTCTACCATGGAAACCAAGATGACACACGACCACATAGATTACGTTCTAGAATTAGCCACATTTTTTTTTTGAAAGGTAGTTTCTACAATGGATGTTTGGCCAAATCTCTGACATTGAATGTGATAATGGCTGCCGTTAGAAGATTAGTAGAGGATTTTAAATTGTTTGCACCTGGCAATAGGGCTAGGGTGTCTACTCTTGATGTGCTATTATCTTTATTTAACAAAGACGCAGAACTTCTGAAGCTGGAGCAGACTTTAGAATAATGCAGAGACCAAAGTCCAACTCTCCTTACTCTCCAGATGAAGAAACCGAGACCTCGTAAGATAATGGTAGAACTGGTATGTCACAAACCCTAGAAAAGGATAAATCCTGTGTTCTTTCCCCCAAAGAGTACTTCTATAGCCAAAAGGACAGTTTGTTCTAAACTTTTAGGTTTGCTAAGGTTTCATTCCTTCATTCATCAAACTGAATTGAGCAGTCATTCTGTTCCTAACACGTGCTGGGGATACAAAGATGAATGAAGGGTGTCTCAATGCTGATGTAACACAGAGACTAGGGGAAGATGGACACGTGAACGCACCATCTGACAAGAAAAGGGTCTAAGGGGGTGATGCACAAGGTACCCTGGATACAAAGAGAGGAAGCCAATACAAGTCACTTTTTATTGTTTTTCTCGCACCGAAAAGACAGATGGCATTTCTTTGGCATGTCACAAATGTTGCATTGGTTGCGTTGGAAGTCCCTATCAGTGGTGCTTATGGGCATTTTGAGTTGGGCAGTCTTGGCTCCTGTCCGTCGAATTCCAGTGACCGGCATCTCCCGGATCAAAAACAAAGTCCCAGCACCAGCGATGGCGTGTGCGGCATTGGCTGAAAAGCCCTGCCTAAGCTAACAGACAACAAGCGTCTACCTGCAGTAACGTGGCTGAGCTCGCTCTGAGAAACAAACAGAAGCATAATGGTGCTTTCCAAATGGTTTGAAGCACTGAAAATAGGAGTGTAAATCTGGAGCAGATGATTTGGGCTGATGATTAACTACATTAGCCAAACACAAACACAAGCATCGCATTCTATAAAAATAGCAAAGATCTCACCATTTTACAGTGGCATGTTCTTAATTCCCTATCTCGCAAATTTGGCTTTGGATCCGGGTAGACTGGTGTTTGTTTTTGCTTTGACTTTGATGAATGAGTTCACTAAGCAAAAACATAAACAACAGAGAAAGAAAATGTTTACCTCACTTATGCATGATCAACGTCACTCATCTTACAGGTATAAAACAAACGCGTAACTCATGGATGATTCTAATAGTTATGAAAGCCAGGGCCTCCGCTAGATAATTATATGAGCAATTTTAAAAAGGAGAATAATGAATATGTATTGTCTCCTAGGGCTGCCATACCAAATGACCACGACTAGGTGGTTTATAACAACAGAAACTTACTCTTTCCTTTTCCAGATACATTCCAATGGTCTGACTCAGGACCTTTGTAATACTGTTTCCTATGCTTGGAACACCACCTCCCTCCTCACCCCCGAGTTCTGATGTTCTTGCCATTGTTCCCACAGCCCTGTCACTTTCTTTATCTCAGTATGTCCATGTGCTGCGGGTGCAGGAATCACAGCTCTCTTCTTCTTCATTACTGTGAGCCTGGTGCCTACTGCAGGGCCCAGCGTACAGCAGGTGCTTAGCAAACTCGTTTTCAAGGAATGAATCAATAAGAAGTCAGGAAAGGAATAAGGAAGGAAGAACAGATGGAGGGGCGGGAAGGTCAAGTTACTTTTATGTACTAGATGTGCTAACTTGTTTAGTTTTCCCAACTGCTGGATCAGATGGGTGTTAGGAATACTATCTTCATTTTATAGATGGTGACAATAGAGGCTCAGGAAGATGCATGTGTCCAAACTGCTTTAAAACCTTTTTTGGAACAATTATTTAGAAAGAAAGAAACTAAAAAATGAATTGTGTGAGGCTGGCCATGGTAGAAAAGTCTGGAAGGAAAGCCATCAACTGATAATAGGGTTATCCCTGAGTGATGGATTGTGCTACGAAGTTTTTGCTCTCCTTCCTTATTTAATGATTTTTTAAATGAAAGAATACTTCACAAGTGAAAGGCAACTGCATTTGGTCTGGACCACAGGGGGGTAGAATCATCTCCTATGGAAAGGGGGCAAGTGTGGAACACAGGACGGGCCAGCGTTGCAAGGAGAGAGTAGTTTCACGTACTTTGTGTTGTGAAGTTTGAGGTTAGACCCAGGAGTCAAATGACTTGTCAGTTCATTTTTGTTTGTTTGTTTCCAGTGTAAAATAGGAATGGTGTTTAGCCACCAGTGCTACTCTGTGCTTAGTTTTCAGTAAGAATCAGAAATGTTCTGTGTGTTTCTAATTCCTGCAGCCAGTTTGGCTTTTGAGCCTCCTGAAGAAAATGTTGTTCTTTCTGTTATGTTGCTATCGACAGCCTCTGTTTAGTGCTTCGGAGGGAAAAAGTCCTTCCTCCGTACCCTTCCTGCTTCTGGAATGGGAATAAGTACCTCGCGCTTTTAGCTTTCTTCATGCTAAATTTTATTCAGGAGGGTAAATGTACAGCTCCCAAGATTTTCTCCTCTGACTTATTTACTTATGCTTCTTGGACAATTTTAACCAGGGGATTGAACGGATAATCAACAAAGTCCCTCTCATTATGCTGGGCCCTCCTGCTCTCTCTCACTAATGGATTAAACATGGCACTTACTGTCTGGTAGGGTTCTCTATACACTTATCTACATGCAGCTCTTGATACGCCAACCTTGGTGGTCTGACTCGTCCAACATTGTTCCCTTCCTGGGGGGAAATGAGACTTGTGACTGTTTTGCTGTTGTCTTCTATCCTATGTTTGCTTCCTGAGAATGGGGGCTCTATTTAGGCCTCCAAAAGATAACCTTGTTCTTACAATTTTGGAATCTTCCTATCTGAAAAGTGTAAAGCAGGTGCATTAGTCAGGGCTCTGCAGAGAAACCGAACCAATAGAATGTGTGTGTGTATGTGTGTGCATTTATACATGTAGAGAGATGTGTATATTTCTCTCTATACATATACACATGCATATACAGATACACATATACATATATCTATATCTATATCTATATCTATATCTATATCCACAGTCTCTTATCTATTATCTATCATCTATCTATCTATCATCTATCATCATTTATCTATCTATCTATCTATCTATCTATCTATCTATCTATCTCCCTGCTTATCTTCCTATCTATAGAGATTGTAAGGGATTGCCTCACATGGTTATGGAGGCTGGCAAGTCTAAAATCTGTAGGGTGGGCCAGCAGGCTGAGGACTCAGGAAATAACTGACGTTGCAGTTCAAGTCCAAAGGCCATCTACTGGCAGCGTTCCTTCTTGCTCAGCAAAGTCAGTCTTTGTTCTATTAGGGCCTTCAGCTGATTGGATGAGGCCCACCCACACTATGGAGAATAATCTGCTTTACTCAAAGTTCACCATTTTAGTAGAGATACATATTCCTTATTTTTCCCTGGCCTATCAACTGAGGTTGTTTTGACATCTTGTGACATGCTGAAGTGAAATTTAGCTTTAATTATGTTGGCGTCTGCTGTTTCTCTTTACAATTATCAAGGGAGAAGATGGGTATAATGGGGAGAAAATTACACAGGAAGCATTTTGTTAAAAGAGTAATTAGAAGGAAACAAGTGAAGCAAAAGAAAAATGCAGTCAATGTGTAAATCTGGTTGGCTCCATTTTTTTTTTTAATTTTTTTTTCAATGTTTATTTATTTTTGGGACAGAGAGAGACAGAGCATGAACGGGGGAGGGGCAGAGAGAGAGGGAGACACAGAATCGGAAACAGGCTCCAGGCTCCTAGCCATCAGCCCAGAGCCTGACGCGGGGCTCGAACTCCCGGACCGCGAGATCATGACCTGGCTGACGTCGGACGCCTAACCGACTGTGCCACCCAGGTGCCCCATGGTTGGCTCCATTTTTGAGACCATTCTGGTTCTGGATAATTTTCTTGGGTTCTGGCCCCGCTGAGTCTTTTCTTCTCTTTTCCATCAGATTTTCTAACACTTCTGCAACTTTGAATCATTCCTAGGAGCCTTGGGAGTTTTCATTTGTAAAACTTGGGCATTTAGCTTTATTTGAAATCTAGAAGGTCCGCCTATGTTTTGGCAAACAACAAGCCAACATTTGGCAGGGGCGTTTTGGAGCCTGACCCACTGCCCCAAGGTACTGGGGATCATGGGGACCTGGGGTTGTTGGAAAACCAGCCTAGGGTGATTTGGCTGGCATACAACTGGCCATTCCATTGAACTGGTAACCTTTGGAAATCCATGAGCGGTAGAAGGTAGCAGTAGGACTTTGGATTTATATTGGTAACTGACTGCCAACCAGATTTCACACAACGTTGCCATCTTAATGCTTTGGAAGTTAAAAAGGGATGCTCAACACATCAAATCCAAAACACACCATACGCAAATATCTTCTCTCCTTCACGGCTACTGTTTCTATGCCTTAGCACATTCAAATTATGCACCTTACCACCAGTTCATACTTGAAGGAGATCCATGAGATCTGTACATGCCATTGTAACATCTCTGAGACGGGTGAAAGTATTGATAACATGCCAGAACCCGTTCCAAAAACAACTAGCATAGAAAACACCTCTTAAGCCCTGATTTGATTAATCTGGATTGCACTTTACAGGGTTCAGAACAAGGTCAGAAGATAGGGTTGGGTAACAGCATCATGTCGTTGAAGGTAAGTGAAGGTTGATGACAGAATGAATGGAGAAGGAGAAAGGCAGAGAGAAGAGTTGATTGGCAATGCTCAGAGGAATGCAGGTGTGTTACACCCTTCTGGGAGAAGCATGCTATCTAGGCCTTCTTTCATACCACAGACTCACCATGCAAGGTCCCTGGGCCTTTCAGACTAATCTTTGCCTGGATTCTGAGAAGGTGCCATGTTACATTATTTATAAACAGGTTTAAAAGAAAGGCTTAGACAGTGAAACCATGTTTCCCTCTCGCTTTGAGGCACGGTTACATCTTCTATTCTCTACGGCTGTAGAGTGGTTAATGTAGAGTGGCTAACAATACACATTTAATGGAAATATTATACTACCAATGTCATGACATATTCCATTAGAGCCTCATTTTATATTCTTACTTTCTCTCCAAATTTTTGCATCTTACACTTTGACAGGCACTCTCCAACGCACTGAAGTTTACACTCTGATGTGTTTTTTGAGTTTTGGCTTTAAGGATGAAATCACTTCTTGGGCACTTGTGTGCTCCACTTTTGGGAGTGGAGATGATGCAATCATTCAGGATTGATTTGGAAACATATAACAAAAACATTAAAAACAAACATGTATTTCAACACAATAGTCCTACCTCTAGGCATTCAACCTGTGAAAATGATCGGAGATGCATATAAAAGTTAATTGATAATGATGTTTGTTGCAGAATTATTAGTAGGGTTGAAAAACTGCAAACAATACTAAGTGTTATAGGGGAATCAATTAAAGCAATTATGATAACATCACAATTATTTATTGTACCGTGAGCTATTGCATAGCCCTTAAAATCAGATGAGAAAGTGCAAATAATATATTGTTCAGTGAAAATAGATTATACTACAGAATGTAATATGATCACAGTTTTGTTTCAAATTATGCTTATTTCCTGAAAAACGATTGAAAGTATAAATATCAAAATGTAAACCACAGTTATCTTTGAATAAAGGAATAATGGGTGAATGCCTTCTTCCTTGACTTCCTTAATACATTATAACCTTTCTATTGTGAAATGAAGCCTTCCTTCCTAAGAGGATAAATGTGAGGTCAGTGCTAGAGAAGGCCACACGAAGCCAGATGGCAAAAAGTTAGACAAGATTTCATACACAGATGCCTTGATTTTGCTGCACAGGGAGAGGTGGGTGTGCATGAGGAATGGGGGAAGGAAGGGAAGATCAGTGAATAATCCCAATGAGGCGTTCTTGAGTAAGATGCTGCCTAGGAAGTCTCCAAATATAAAGAGGAGAAACAAGTCTCAGGGAACCCTCAGTGAAATGTATGAGTCAGACTGCACCTAAAATAGACCTAAAAGAACCCAAACAGAAGGATGGAGCCTGGAAGGCTGACACAGGAAGGAGACCAAATCTCCAAGATGATGTTTCCTGGGGTCTGTCAGGAGCCGGGATGTTGGGACCCCAACCCCACAAGGCAGGTGTCACGGACTGTAAGACTTACAGGGGCCGGGGGCGCAGGGTATGTGGGGCAAGAACTGGTTGTGAGAGCTTGGGGGGTTGTGGGTGGATTTAATGCGGAGTTCCTGGAGTTCCTGGTCTTTTGGGATGAGCTTGAGATTTGAACTTTGAGGTGCAATCTCCTCATTTTATACCTGTTGGCATCTTAAAAGATTTTTTTTTAAATGAATAGACTATTTGTTTAGAGTAGTTTTAGGTTTACAGAAAAATTGAGCAGAAAGTAGAGGGATTTTCCATGCACCCCTTCACCCCGGCCCCCAGTTTCCCCTATCATTCACATCTTACATTAGTGAGGTACATTTATTACAATTGATGAGCCAATACTGGTACGTTAGTATGACTAATGTCCAGAGTTTCCATTAAGGTCCAGTCTTTGTGTTATGCATTCTATGGGTGCTGACAAAAGTATCCGCCATCACAGCGTCATTCAGAATAATTTCACTGCCCCAATGATCCTCTGGGCTCCGCCTGTATTCATCCCTCCCTCTCTTCCCCTGAGCCCCGGGGGGATCTTTTTACTGTCTCCACAGTTTTGCCTTTCCCAGAATGACATATAGTTGGAGTCATATAGTTTATAGCCTTTCAACTGACTTTGTTCACTGAGCCACATGCACTTAGGTCTCTACATGTCTTTTCATGGCTTGATATTTTAAAAATTTTTTTGACCAAAATTTTTATGGATATAGCATCCAGTTTGTTTATGCATACATCTATTGGAGGACATTTTGGCTGCCTCTAGCACCTTTATTTGTTTCTACAGCTTTACTGAGATATAACTGATATATAATGAACTTGCACACATTTGAATCTGACATTTGATGGACTTTTGCATACCTATATACTAGTGAGACTTGCCAAATTCAAGATAATGACTGTATCTACTACCCCAAAGTTTCCCAATGCCCTTTTTAAAAAAATTTTTTTTAATGTTTATTTATTTTTGAGACAGAGAGAGACAGAGCATGAACAGGGGAGGGTCAGAGAGAAAGGGAGACAGAGAATCCGAAGCAGGCTCCAGGCTCTGACCTGTCGGCACAGAGCCCGACGCAGGGCTAGAACTCACGGACCGTGAGATCGTGACCTGAGCCGAAGTCGGACGCTTAACCGACTGAGCCACCCAGGCGCCCCCCCCAACGCCCTTTTATAATTCCTTCTTCACACCCTTACCTGCCACCCTGTCCCCAGACAAACACTCTGATTTCTGTCACCTGAGGATAGTTTGCATATGCTAAAAGTTTATATAAATGGGATCATACAGTATGAATCCATTTGGTCTGACTTCTTTCATTAAGCACAAGGAAGGGGGAGGCATTTCCCATGGATTCTGTAGAAGTCTAAATTTCAAGAAGTTGGCAAGTCTCCTGAGGATGCTAATATGTAGCCAGAGATTTGCCTTAATATCAACTATCCCTTCATTAAATATCTCCTTATATTCGCCTTTAGTTATGAAAATAGCCCAAACTGTTTTCTCCTTCCAAGTCATGTTGCAAAAGAGTCTCCACTCTCTTTAGTACAGACACGAAGCATTTTCAGTCTAATACAATGAACCTTCCAAGCGCAGTGGACCCTCCGGATGCTGCCACTTTCTGTGACTGCCATGTTTTGAAACGACTGACATGATTTTGACTGAGTGAGGCTTTCAGCCCTTCCTTAGCTCTGTACTTTGACAACTGCAAATTGTGGAAAAGCTTTTTTGTTGTATAATTAAATGGAGAATAACAACGGATTATTAAAATGTGTGTACTATAATTCCAATTTGATTAAAAAGACTATTGAGGAAATGAATAGTGATATTCATCTGGAATGATAAAAGCAAAAGATTTATTAGCATTTTTCTTAATGGTGAAAACATGAGTGATATGAGTGATATAAATTTTCTTCTTCATCCTTTTGTGTGTTTTTTAAATTTTCTGAAATGACTGTGTGCTGTCAGAAATAGTGTGAAAAAAAATTTTATACCGAACCCCAAATTTGGGCTTTTGATTTGCAAGAAATCAGCACGTTATTTGGAATAGCTCCCATCTCCAACTAACTGGAACCCTAAGGCAACGAGAATCATTACTTATCATCCATCAGTCATTCATTCACTTACTCCTCCAACAAATATTTTTTATTCACTTGCAGGGTGCCAGGCTCTGTGTTAGATGTTAGATATAAAGATGGGGCACCTGGGTGGCTCAGTGGGTTAAGTGTCCGACTTTGGCTCAGGTCATGATCTCACGGTTCATGGGTTCAAGCTCCATATTGGGCCCTGTGCTGACAGCTCGGAGACTGGAGCCTGCTTCAGATTCTGTGTCTCCCTCTCTCTCTACCCCTCCCCCGCTCACACCTGCTCATCTCTCTATCTCTGTCAAAAACAAATAAACATTAAAAAAATTAAATATAATAAAGATGAACAAAATAGCTACCCCTTTCCCTTGGAAAGATCTTTCTAGATTTAGTCAATCAATTATCCGGGTCACATCACTGGTTTGAACAAGTCAGTCAAGAGAGGTGATTAAGATTTCAACTAGGAAGTTGGCCTTGAACGGGAAGGAAAAATGTGCTGCTCTAGGTTCCCAAGGGTGTGAAGCCACTGCGATGGCAAGTGGCGTTCTGTATGATGATCATGCTGGTGCTTCCATCAGTCAACTGCAAACACCAGGAAGGGCCTTCACAGTGATTCCGGGCAATGGCAACGTCTGTTCTATCAGTGCGCATGCCCACTCTGTTATTCTAGGGATTTTTTAAAGTTAATTTTTACTTTATGCTACTTGTGGATTCCCATGCAGTTGTAAGAAATAATACAAGGAGATTCCATGTGCCCCTTAGCCAATTTCTCCTACTGGTAACATCTTGCAGAAGTCTAGTACAGTATCACACATCCTAGAGAGTTTAATGCTAGGAAAAGGGGAAAAGAGACAGCTTTGACTCCTCATCAAACTTCAAACATCGCAGGCGCCTCTTCCTTTCTTAGCAGGATTGTGCAGCACTGACTCTTTCTCTCATGCTTTAATAAAGGCCTCCCTCAAGACAGATTTTTGTTTACATCTTAAAACATTTAAATATTTCCTTAAAGGGTTATGTGGCAATCTGGATTCTTTTCTTGGGTGAAGTTAACATGTAAATGTGAAAGAACACCAGGTTCTGGGGACCCTGGAAAGAATAACTTCACCTGTGAACAGTTAGTATGTTCGAAGGAAGGAGAGTGATGGAAGGAATATTCCTGAAGGAGATCATTCAGCTGTGCACAGTCTCCAGGGAGCCTTAACAGTGGCAGCCAGAAGGGGATCCAGTCTCCAGCCACTGCTGTGGGGCCATACACAAGAGAGCGGCTCTTTCTTTTGCAAGAAGATGAGAAGCCACACTGAGAGACTCTAAAGAGTTCAGTTCCAGGCAAAAATCTAGGAGGGGAAGAGAGGGAAAGTGGTCCCAGGAGGAGGCCTACCCACCTCCCAATTCAGAAGGAAGTAAAAGGAAGGCCCTTGGTCTTTCCATAGCAGTGGAGATGAAAGCAAGTCAGGAGGCCACTTGGATGCTCAGCGGGAGTTTTAGTTTTAAAGTCACAGTGCATCTTTGTTCTCATTCACAAATGTTTTTAATAAATAGTCTTGAGCAGATGCTATCCGTCCATCCCTAACTGTTGAGTTGGCAGAGAGATAAGAATTAAGAGTGACTTTTAAATAGGAGATGCTTGAGGCAAAGATGAGAGAGAAAAATTATCCCTATCAGGAAGGTGATATCTCATATTTTACTTATCCTGATTGCCTAGTGTCAAGAAAAAGCACTGCACTGTGGACCAGGAGACGGAGGCTTTGTTGCCAACTAGATGGGAGGGCCTTGGTTTTCTCAATTGAGAGTCTTGGTCTATATGATTTTTAAACTTCTTATCCAAATCTATAATTGATGAGAAGATATAGGGCAGAGACCATGGGTAGCACTAACTGTAGAATAAAAGGAGCTCCTGGTACTGCCTGACTCAGGTTCACCTTTACAGAAGTAGGCTCCCCTCCACCCAGCTTGGAATTTTCAATGAGACTAAGCAGAGTTCAACATGTCACTAGAAATTAGCTAAGGCTTGCATGATGGTGTCTCCCTGACTTCTCTTTAGTGTCTCTTCCCCATCCATGTGACCCACACCAACTCTCCATCTAAACCCAAAAGTTTGAGCATGTGATGAGGGTGACCTAGTTGTAAAAAGAGAATGAGCTTATAAGCTTTGATGCCCAATTTTACCACTGAATTGTGTCCCCTGTTACCAAATTTATATGTTGAAGTCCTAACCCCAGTACCTCAGAATACACCCCTGTTTGGAAATAGGGCCACTGCGGATCTATTGAGATGTAAGATGAAGTTGTATTCGAGTAGGGTGGGCCCCTAAGCCAATATACTGGTGTCCTTATAAATACGGGAAATTTGGATACATACGCGCACATGAGGAGAGGGCCATGTGAAGACTGAGTTGTGTTGCCGGAAGCCAAGGAACCACCAGAAGCTGGGAGAGAGTCCCAGAGCAGATCCTTCCCCGTTGCTTTCAGAAGGAGCCTAGCTCTGCCAACAGCCCGATCTCCAACTTCCAGCCTCCAGAACTGTGAGAGAATAAACTTCTATGAGTCGAGCCGCTCAGTCTGCAGTACTTAGTGTACAGTAGTCAAACAAAGAGGTCATTGGGCTGAGGTGGCTCTAATGCCTTGGTAGTCTATGTGAGCAACCGCAAACCTAAGCCAGAGTGAATGCCTGCAAAAGGTTAGGAACAACCAGTCACAGATAGCCAAGGGGTCTTTCCCAAAGGATGCAACCACGTAAGCTATAATCAATCAAATGATTTCCTTGCTTTGCCTCCCCATTTTCTGTGTAAATGCCTTGTGCCTAGGTCCTGCAGAGGGAGTGCTCCTAACTACTTCCAGTTTGGGGTTTTGCAATTTGAATCAATGTTGACTCAAATAAACTCTTAAAACTTTTTAAATGCTTCAGTTTATCTTTCAATAGTTCCTCATGACAGCCATAGCAAACTAATACACCATCTGTGCGGTCTTGGGCAACTCATACAAATTCTATGAGCTCAAATTTTCTCAGTGGAAATTGAAGACAGATAGGGAGGTTGTTTTTTCTTTCATTTTTTTTTTTAATATAAGGTGTTGTTTTTTTGAAAGAGAGAGTGCAGAGAAGGAAAAGGGGGCAGTCAGAGGGGAAGAGAGAGAGAGAGTCTTAAGCAGCCTCCACACTGTGTGTGGAGTCCAGTGTGGGACTAGATCCCCACGACCCTGGGATCATAACCTGAGCTGAAACCAAGAGTCGGACACTCAACCCACTGAGCCACCCAGTCATCCTGATGTAAGTATTTTTCTTTAATGTACTTTATTTACTCCTTAACTCTTCACCCTCCATGGTTCCCAATCCCCTTATGCACCGTGACTTTGCTTGTTCAAGTGCAATTTTGTATTTCCTCAGGCCTTCAGTGAGGACAACCATGTTTCCACCAACAACAGTGCTCACCCCTCCATCATTTCTGCATCTTCTGCTGAGTTCTGACCTGGCCTCCAGATCACTGCGCTCAAGATGGAATCCATTTCCATGGCGTCAACTCAATAGATTTCGTGACTGTAAAAATAATGCTATTATAAGCTTCTTTCATAACTAAAGTGAAACCAAAACCTCCATGAAATTATCTTGTTTTGTCTGTTTTCCTTCTTAGACCAGAACATTTTTTAGAAATGAAAACTTCATAACAGAGAAATTTACATTTAGTAGGCAGCTGTCTGCCATGATTTGTAAGAACATATATATTTTTTTATAGCTCATGAAATGAGTTGGAAGTTTAGAGTTATTCTTTTAGGCTGTGTGTGTGTGTGTGTGTGTGTGTGTGCATGCGTACTTGGCTTATTAAAAGTAGCTGAATTCGTGCAGCTGAGATTAAATGAGGAGGTCATTTTCTTTTTTTTTTTTATTTTTTTTCAACGTTTTTATTTATTTTGGGGACAGAGAGAGACAGAGCATGAACGGGGGAGGGGCAGAGAGAGAGGGAGACACAGAATCGGAAACAGGCTCCAGGCTCCGAGCCGTCAGCCCAGAGCCTGACGCGGGGGCTCGAACTCATGGACCGCGAGATCGTGACCTGGCTGAAGTCGGACGCTTAACCGACTGTGCCACCCAGGCGCCCCGAGGAGGTCATTTTCAAAGAGAATATCAGACAGACATCATGGTTAGATGTTTTTGACAGCAGTTATAAAATAATGAGCATGGTATGAAGCACCAGATTCAGGTCAAGTATTTTTTGAAGAAGATTTATTTATTTTTCTTATTTTTAATGATAGCTCATTTTTATCAGCTCTTAAAACTAGTAAGAATGGTTTCAAATTTGGTTTACCCATAGTCTATGTGGCTTATTTAAGATTTGTTCATACATATGTTTGTTATAATTGATTCCTAAATTCCAAGGCTAAGAGAATTAGTATACCTATAAACACAACATATTATTTAATTACTCTTGCAGACTCTAAGAAAATACAGTTCTGGGGCACCTGACCGGCTCAGTTGGAGGAACATGTGACTCTTGATTTCAGGGTCATGAGTTTGAGTTCCAGGCTGAGTGTAGAGATTATTTAAATAAATACAACTTAAAAAAACTTAAAAAAAAAAAACACAGTTCATTTCACTTCTAGGTAGTAACATTGCATTATGGATGAGAACATTTTCCATATGCCAAAGTTAGAAGCACTGATGTAGTTTCCAGAAGGAAACATATTATGAAAAGTACTTATAATTAGATTCTTGGATTAAATGTGTGTATGTGTATATGTATGAATGTGTGTATGTATATGTGTGTATTAATTGATAAATCCTGGGATAAAGATTCAGTGGGGAGGACTTTTTAGTATCCTAGTGGAATTTCCCCCCACCTTCCTGGTTGTCCATTGAAATAGAGGAATTATGGGCTGTTGATTTAGAAGGTAATGGTTCTCCAAATTAAAAATGACATAATAGGTCAGACTGCAGTACAGAAATTTAAAAGGTTGGCCGTGGCACCAATGGATTCTTCTATGGAAATAATAGTAATTACAGTCACTCTTTGCTGAGTACCTACTGTGTGCCAAGTTCTGCAAGGCAATTTATATGTGGGGTCACTTTTAACCCTTAAAATTAAACTTGGTAGATATTATCATCTTGGATTGATGGATGAGGAAGCTGGGGCTAAGAGAAGGTAACTACGTTGTCCAAGGTCATTGAACTAGGAAGTAGCAGGGTCAAGGTCAATAAAACCAATCTGGGTTGTGCCAAAGCCATAGTGCCTTTACTACTTACAGAAAAAGTTCCTCTACATAATGCCATCCTCACAAATGCCCATCATTCTAAATTTTTTAACTTAAGATTTTTAATGTATGATTAAAAAGATAAGTACTGTATAGGCATGATCAAAATTCAAAATGTACAAAAGAACAAAATAAGTCTCCTTTCTTCTCTGATTTCCCAGCCTTCTAAGCTCCCTTCCCAGAGACAGCCACTCACCTTGTTTTCTGTGTTTATACACTACATTTACACACAGATAGACAGGCACAGTCTCTCTCTCTCTCTCTCTCTCTCACACACAGTCTCTCTCTCTCTCTCTCTCTCTCTCTCTCTGTCTTCCCCCCAACACCTTCACATGTAAATGCCAGCACAATGAATTCACAGTTATGTACCTCATGTTTTTCACTTGACAATATATTTTGGTGATCCTTCTAGGGCCCAAACAGTCTTAGTCACACATTTATAAACTCTGGTGGATTTGTTAGTACTAGAGTTGTCCAGAAGAGTTTACATTTTCAGCCTGTATAATTTCTTGCAAATTTGTAAGTGGTATTTGCTGGGTTTGATAAGAAGTACGCAGGAAAGGGAGTGATTCCCTTCCTTCCAGAGATCCATATTTTTATGATTTTTAGTTTATTTATTTTGAGAGAGAGCACACATGAGCTCTCTCCACACGTGAGTGGAGGAGGGGCAGGGAGAGAGAGAGAAAGAGAGAGAGAGAGGATCCCAAACAGGCTCTGTACCACCAGTGCAGAGCCCAACTCGAGACTCAGCCTCACAAACCACAAGATCATGACCTGAGCCGAAACCAAGAGTCAGATGCTCAACCAACCGAGCCACCCAGATCCCCCACAGATCCATATTTTGAAGGAGGAGTAGCTATATTACCTACCTAAGTAAGTCATTAAATTATACAGGTACACATTAAAAAATCTAAGTTGAATACCTGTTACCAGGGTGAAGGATAAAACCCAAAGGATAAAATGGGACTTGGAGGGCACCAGTGTGCACAACAAATGAATATAAAGATGTGCAATGCAAAATCTGAAATGAAAAGATGTGTTTGATGTATAAACACAGCCTTAAGGAAAGACTACCCAAAAATGCACCCAGTAGGGGAAAACTGCATCCCACTGAAATACCAGAAAGCCACACAGTTCATTCCTAACCCTTAATTCCTCTGAAGAACAATTTACACCACCAAGAAAAGGAAAGCTCTTAGATGTAGAAAGCAAAACCCTTATCAGGACAGATGCCCAGCATTTAGGAAACCATTTGGACACAGGGGAAAAAATAATCTCTTTCCCGCATGATATGGCAGCAGAGAATAGATCAAAAAGCGTTGGGCAGAGGAGTCCAGCAGGGACTATAAACTGGGAGGATTTTCACATTCGGAGACATGCCGAAAAGAGCAGGCAACTCACTGACAGGCAGAAGAAAGATGCGAATAATTTTTCTGTCTTAGCCTTAGCAACAGCTCTAAAAACATTTACAGACCCATTGGATTACTAGAGACGTGTGTGTCTTCCTCCTTTGAGTGTATGAAGCAGGCTTGCATCCTATCTGCAAAGTTTTGCGAACCCATCCTGCCCCATTCACTCACAAACTCCCCAAGCATCTGATTCAATTCACTTCCAGCAGCACACACGGAATCCTTCTCACACGCAAGCAGGTTCTAGGGGCCAAAATGCAAAATGGAAATACGTAGGACATTCTTTTCATTAAGATGCTTCCCTCTACTGTAAAACAAATTGCTTTTTAATAAGGTACTTTCTACTTTCAGATTACTTAGCTCTATGATACACAGCCTCCTTCCTCTCTACTGGGTTTCAGAACATTTCATAGAATAGTCCCTGATTCTATGGCTTCCACTAGCTGTAAATGATCTCAATTTGCCCATGAGATATTTCCTCCTGGATTCTGCTCTTTGGTTTCCAGCAAAGACTTTTCCTTTTGTAAATAAGGCAATATATAATTACAGCTATGCCCATGATGTGACAACGTCTTAGCTTATCTTGGCTTGGTCCTTAGATTTCTGATTACTTACACCAACTTCTCAGGAATTCTTGGATTCTTCTCTCACCCCTGGTTTGCTCACAAACAACAACTTGGCTGCCTGTTTATTACCTTTGGACTTACACAGGAGTATGTGTGCATCTATCTATCTATTTATCTCTCTCTCTCTCTTTCTCTCTCTCTATCCTATATATATACATATACATATACATATACATGTATGTGTGTGTGTATATATATATATATATATATATATATAGTTTAATAGAGACAAAAGTGAACTCTTGCATTTTGACCCCGTTACCGGCTGAACTGTGTTCTGTCGAAATTAACATGTTGCAATCCTATCCCCAGTACCGCAGAATGTGACTGTACAAGGAGTCGGGGCCTTTAAAGAGGTAAAGTGAAAATGAAGATGTTGGGGAGGGTCCCAGCCCAGTCTGATGTGTGTCCTCATGAGAAAAGGAGATCTGGACACACAAGGAGACATCAGGGCCTGTGTGCACAAGGAGAGACCATGAGGCGAGACAGCGAAAGGACATGCCAAGGAGAGAGGCTTCAGATGAAACCAGCCTGGTGGCACCTTGGTCTCGGACCTCCAGGCTCCAGCACTGTGAGAAATAAATTTCTGTTTATTGCCAATAGAATGCGAGCAGAAACAAGCGAGGTAGTGGCCCATCACTGACTTCTTTGTCAGAAGATGAACAGTATCAAGGGAGTAAGGAAAAGATTCTCCTTTACCCTGAGTCCTGTGGGGGTGGGGGGAGGGGAGGCATTGTGGAGCATAATTAGAGCTGATGGGTGGTAGACGTTGTTTCACAAGCCAATGAGATTCTTGAGGTCTTAACTGCCACGTGACTTAGCTTGGGCTAACAGATACAAAATTGATGAGCGATATGGCTGCTAAAGCAAAGCTCATGAGCTATTTTTTTTTATGTTTATTTATTTATTTTGAGAGAGAGAAAGTGAGAGAGCAAGTGGGAAGGGACGGAGAGAGAGGGAGAGCAAGAATCCTAAGCAGGCTTCATGCTGTCAGCGCAGAGCCAAATGTGAGGCTTGAACGCGTGAACTGTGAGATCATGAGCTGAGCCAAAATCAATAGTCAGATGTTTAACCGACTGAGCCACCCAGGCGCCACCCACCCCATGAGCTAATTTGTTAGTCGTCTTTACTCAGATTGTATCAGGAACATTGATTTAACTTATGGGAAACATGCATGAAGAGGTCAAATGGCAAACTGAATTTTCCAGAAAAAAAGAGTACAGGCTAATGGGAGGATTTAAAATCAGGTCATATGAAGGGAAAATGGAAGGAACTGAAGAAATGTGGTCTGAAAAAAGAGAAGATAGGGACAAAATTCTATGGAAAATGGACTGGACCCATTCTGGGGGGGTTGGGGGGGTGGGTTATTTCCCAAGGGCTTTTGATGGAAACATTGGTGAAGGAAATCTTCACTATTTATATTCAAATTCAAATTATGTTAAATTTTAAATATGAAATAGTTATTAAAAAGGAAGAATTTCTTAACCTTTAGAACTATTTCTTCAACAGATGTTGGCGAGGATGCAGAGAAAGAGGATCTCTTTTGCATTGTTGGTGGCAATGCAAGCTGGTGCAGCCACTCTGGAAAACAGTATGGAGTTTTCTCAAAAAACTAAAAATAGAACTACTACAACCCAGCAATTGCACTACTAGGCATTTATCCAAGGGATACAGGTGTGCTGTTTCGAAGGGACACATGCACCCCCATGTTTATAGCAGCACTATCAACAGTAGCCAAAGTATGGAAAGAGCCCAAATGTCCATCGATGGATGAATGGATAAAGAAAATGTGGTATATATACATATATATACACACACATGTATATATACACACACATACATACACAATGGAGTATTACTCAGCAATCAAAAAGAATGAAATCTTGCCATTTGCAACTATGTGGATGGAACTGGAGGGTATTATGCTAAGTGAAATTAGTCAGTCAGAGAAAGACAAAAATCATATGACTTCACTCATATGAGGACTTTAAGAGACAAAATAGATGAACATAAGGGAAGGGAAACAAAAATAATATAAAAACAGGGAGGGGGACAAAACAGAGGAGACTCATAAATATGGAGAACAAACTGAGGGTTACCGGAAAGGTTGTGGGAGGGGGGATGGGCTAAATGGGTAATGGGAATTAAGGAATCTACTCCTGAAATCATTGTTGCACTATATGCTAACTAATTTGGATGTGAATTTAAAAAAATAAAAAATAAAACAAGTTACTAATAATAAAAAAAGAACTATTTCTTAAAGGGATTTCCTTCCTAGAGGTGTTTAACCAGACCTTGGTGATGGATATCTCATCAGAAATAGTAAGGGGGGAATTTGTTGTTGGTGGTGATGTGGTGGGGACCAGTGGTGGAGTGTTAGATCGGACATTTTTAGCAGTGTAGCAAATCTTATAAGGAACTTTTAACATGACAGTGGTATTTAGTAGTCTACATTTATTTTATATAGTCATAACATGTAACTTGTATAAAGCCAGTCACTATAATGGTGAGACTCTTCTAATGAACATAAAAAAATTGAAGTGAGCATAATTACTCATCAACTGTTATCAAGTAACTTTTCTTTTAGCATGGGGGAAAGACAACATGGCTAAGTTTCTTGCTCCCCTGGAATTTATACCAGAATAGAAGAGACAGACTGTCAGCAAGTAAACCAATAAGTTCATTTTAGATAGTGCTAAGTGCTCTGAAGGAAAACAGTGCCAGGTAGAGTAGGCAGCTGGATGTGGACACAATAGAGTGAGAGGGTCCTCTCTCACATCCTAACGTGTGAGCTGAAACCTGGGTGACAAGGAGGATTGTGAATAAGAACATTCAAGGCGGAGGGAGTGGCAGAAGAAAGACCAATGTGGAAATGAATGCAACATGGTTGAATACTAGAGTAATTGCTGTGTTCTGTGATAGCAGAACAAGAGGGAGAGAGAGGTGGGCAAGGCACAGATCGTGGAGGACCTTACAAGCCAGTTCTTCTCGAACTGTCCATGGTGAAGAACTTAAAAAATAGTTAAAAAATTTTTTCAGCCACAGGCCAACATGCAATCCAACGTGACTAGTCTGCAGCTTATGCTACCAGATCACGTCCACGCAAGCTTGGCAACCCCCTTACTAGACCTCCTCTTCAATGAGATGAGTCCACTGATCACGTGCTTGAACGTTGTGCCAATGCCAAATTGCCATGATAGTTTCTAAATGCTGACTCTCAATTTCTCTCCTTATTATATTTACTTTGATGCAGACCAGGAACACATGTTTGTGGATACATGGCCCACCCTTTGATTAGTGCATGGAAAGGACCTTGGAGTAAAATCCTTATGATGACCTTGGATTTTACTCTAAGAATCCAGAACCACTAATGAGATGGTGGTGGTGCTCTTGACTAAGGTGAGGAGGACTAACGGGGAAGAAAATTGGGTGGAGAGAGCAAAAGTTTACTTTGAAATGTTAAGTGAGAAATGTCTAGGTCTCCGAGTGAGAGACCAAGTAGGAAGTTAGTTATATGAGCCTGGGGCTCCCAGTTGAGGTCAGGGCCAGAGTTGTAATTTTGGGGAGTCATGATAGCCTGTATTTAAAGCCACAGACTAGGTGAATTACCTAGCAAACATTGTTATGAAAGAAAAGAGAGCCAAGGGCCTAGGCTTGGGGGCATTCCCATATGGGAGTTGTTGATTCCATCAGCGACATTATCTAAGAACTTTGAATCTGATATTTTTGGAGCCAAGGCATCACAAAACACAGAAGGGAATCTCAAAGTGGCACAATGCTGACATGAAGTGGGTCAGTAGGTACACATGGAATGAATAAATGAGTTCAACAACACCCTCCCAACTCTGAGGTATTGCAATTCTTATGTTATTCAAGTTTCATATTCATGACATAGAGGGTTGAAGAGTGGCCTCCAAGAAATTATGTCCATATCTCAGAACCTGTGAATGTGACCTTATTTGGTAAGAGGGTCTATAGTGATGTAATTAACTTAAGACTGCCAAGATGAGACCATCCTGGATTATCCAGGTGGGCTCTAAATCCAATGACAAGTGTCCTTACAAGAGACACACAGACGGGAGGCACAGACAGAAGAAGAGGGGCCATGTGACAACGGCAGAGGTTGGGGTGATGCTGCTTCAAACCAGGGAAACAAGAACGGAGGCAACCGCCAAAAGTTGGAAGAGGCAAGAAAGATTCTCCTCCGGAGCCTTCCAAGAATACAGCTTCATCAACACATTGATTTTGGACTTCTGCCCTCAGAATTATGAGAGAATAAATCTGTTATTTTAAGCCACTATGTTTGTGGTAAATTGTTAAGGCAGCCCCAGGAAACTAACACACATGGAGTCTCTCAGCTGACTCAGTTCCAACATTTCTTCAGGAACTGTGCTTTATTTTAACCCTGCGGTTTTCTACTGAGGCTGCACATTAATATGGCTTAGAGAACCTATAGCAAATACTGCCCTGGCCACACCCTCAGACATTCTGCTTCCGTGGGCTCGGGTGGTTGGCTGGCATTGGTGTGTAGTCAGAGATGAGAACTGCTACTTAGTCACAATGTCAAGGGCATGACACAGAAATACACAGGGGAGGAACATCTATACAAAAATTGTTTTAGGGGCCCCTGGGTGGCTTAATAGGTTATGCGTCTGACTCTTGACTCAGCCCAGGTCATGATCCCAGGGTTGTAGGATTGAGCCCTGTGTCTGACTCTGCACTGAGTGTGGAGCCTGCTTAAGATTCTCTCTCTCTCTCTCTCTCTCTCTCTCTCTCTCTCTCACTCGCTCCCTGCCCCTCTCCTGTGCTCTCTCCTTCTAAAAAAAAAAAAAAATTTAACCTTAGGAATTTTCTTCGGAACGTTCTGTATCTTTATGCCCAAATATAAAGTATTCTTAGAAACTGTCTGAAGCAGTGTCACATTGGCTGTCTACACAGACTCTTAGGGCAGCAAGTCAGTCCTGTTTCCACCACGAAGGGGTAAACAGAGGCTCTAACAGTAGCCATCATTATTGATAGGATGCTCCCCTTGCTGCCCTCAGGAGCACGGGGGAGGCATTGTGTTCTAGGTTGAAGTTTGACAATGCTTAACTTTAAGATAAATCAAAAGCTGCCCCTTGCCACCCCTGGCTCCAAATTGTTCCACTGCCTTCCTTACAATCAGATCATTATAATTTTGAATTTCTGGTGGCATGCTACTTTGTGTAATTTTTCAAAATCTGCTGCCTCGATGTGCTGAATAGGAGAATAGTACATTCTGATTTGGAGGGAAGAGGGCCCTTAATTGTGGAACAAAGCAATTCCTTGTACGTCAGCCCTAAATAAATGTTTCTTTATTTCTGAAGTTGTGTGACCTCCTGTAGTGGTCTTTCCAGCACGTCAGCGAGTAGTCAGGAGTGAATTGTAGTTAGCTATGCGCGCTTGTCTGTAAAGGCCTTTTAACAACAACGGGGAACTCACTGCATCTACTGACTCCCCGGGAAGTCTGAGGTCACAAGTTTGGCCGGGGCACATGAGCCCAGATAATGAAGATGGTTTTGCCCTTTTGAGACAAAGCCAGCAACTGTATGGACTTCATTATGCACTTCGGGTCATGTGCTAACAATGAGGGTTTCTCTAATACTAATCCCCCTAATGATGGCTTCTCCCAGCCCTTACAACAAACCTCACAAGGCCCCGTGGTTTGGCAAGCCAGATAGAATAAAGGCAGCACGGTGTTTGGCTTTTGAACTGAGTTCAAGGCAATTAAAGTTATGGGCTAAAGAGGAAAGGAGGGGGTTTAGAAATACCAGTATAATAAGTAGGATGACTGCAGTACCCCGTAAATTAACTCAATTAGACAAAGCCTGATTTAACGGGGGAAAGATGGTGAGAAGCGCTACCCTCATTAAATCTGGCTGTTAGAGGTGCTCCTAATGGCTTTAAATTTGTTTTAGCTGTTTGGATCATATAAAATAGTCTGTGCGTGTGCACATACACACGTGTACACACGTGGGCTCTGCGATTTTTGTAGGTATTTTTTAAGGAGGAGAGAGCTAGAACGCCAAGCAAAACAATATCAACTCCCTCACCCTCAAAACCAAAAATCAACGGAATGAATGCTCAAGAGCTTAAGAGTGGAAGACAAGGAGAAAGGCAGAGTAGAATCAGGGAGTGGAAAGCAAGAGCGGGTTCTTCTGCTGATAAAGCCATGAGCCCCCTTGGGTGGGGGCTTTTGCTCGGTTGCCTGGGCTGTGGAATCCTGCCTGGAGCCTGGGCACAGTTCCCCAGGGTCTGCATGACCGTGAACAACCTGGTGAGCAAGGAGTGCTGCCCGGCACTGGGTGAGGACCCGGACAACATCTGTGGCTATCTGGAGGGCCGGGGCCAGTGCGTGGAGGTGCAAGCTGACACCAGGCCCTGGAGTGGTCCTTACATCCTACGGAACCAGGATGACCGAGAATGGTGGCCAAGGAAGTTCTTCCACCGGACCTGCAGATGCAGAGGTGAGGCAGGTGGACAAGACGCGGGCATGCTCTGAGCCGGGTCAGGGGACCCCAGGTGGGAAGGGAGCCCCTTCTCAGAAAGAGAAGAGGCTCTTGAAAGTGTTAGACCAGGCTTTAAATGGCCGGCCAAGTTTGTTTTTCATAGGCAACGAACTGGGTAAGACTGATGTCTTGGTTATATTTTTCACACCCTCTAGGACATCTAGTTATAGAAACCAAATGAATATTCCATGGGCCAAGCCTGGTTATGTGAACTCATGCCAACATGCCATTGGCTTGTCTGTTGGAAGGGGAAGCTAACGAGCTCCAGAGTCAGCTTTGAACCTCAGAGCAAGTCCTTTCAAGATTGGTTTGGTGGCCTCTCCTTCTGAAATGGGTTTGCGCTTGTAGAAGAGGGGGTGGGTAACCTTGGCATCTAGAAGACAGGAGTCAAAGGCAGGTGTTCCGCAGTCCTGGTCTCAGTGTTTCTCATGTTTTGAACGGGGCTCAAGCAGAGTACATCTTGCTAGCTAAGGTTATGCTTGGGTTGTCACTTGGGCAAAGTTGGAGGGATGTGGTGGGACCGAGCTTCAGTGAGCTGGGGGAGGAGAGTCATAAAATAACAATGGCTTTTTCTGCTCTTGCCTGGGTTGGATGTGGGCATTTCAAGATTTGCCCCGTGTCCCTCTTTCAGACCTTGGTCTCTCTTTTGACTCATTTCTTTGAAATCTCTGGGCATTTCTTATTCCTCTGGCTCTTCTGAGCCTTCCCAAATCCTTTTCAGTAGTGCCTCTCTGTGTTCAGCAGCCATGCACAGCGGTGATAAACACTCAGAGGCTGGCAGGGCATTTGAAACACAGAAAACACAAGTGGTAACTTTAGCAAAGCCCTTGGCCACTGTTCTACAGCATCCAGCTGCATAGGAAGCTTTCCTTTTTATTATTATTTTTCACTCATGTTCTCATATGATGCTGGCACATAGGAAATACAGATAATTGAGCTATGCAGGAGCATAAAAACATAAACTCAGGAAATGTACAAAGGACTGTGATGTCAATGTAGGAATGATATTAGTTTTTCTAACTTGTAAAAAATTCTGGCTGTACACATCATTTTGTAGCCATCTTGCTAATTCTGTGATTCAAAGCAACCGTTAGGTTTGCCTCTGGTATTCATTGTGACAAAAGTTTTAAATAGCATATTGAACACACACTATCCACTTTTTTCCTAAGCTAATTGAGCATTTGCTTCTATAGACATTATTTCACGGATTCTCACGGCCTTTGTCTGAGAAGCAGCAGGTTTCATATTACCTGTGTGATTGAAACCACACTACATACTAACTTCTTTGTCTATGACTCAAAAATTCTTCTAGAATACTTATTTCTAGGCCAACCAATGATAGAATGGCACGGCTTACAATGGTTGGGCACCCCCATTTATAGAATCTGGGAGCAGAAGATATTAGGCAATCACATATAACTCTTACTTCTTATCATCATCTACTGTATATTTTTGAACTGGCTAGCAAGTGTTTTGTTTTGTTTTGTGTATTGTTTTTTTGTTTTTTTAGGGGGAAGGAAAGGACAGAGAATGGCAGAATAGAAGGGGTAATTTTAATTTCCCTTTCCAGAAGAAATGCCTATAACTAGTTCTCCGGAAGTGACAGGAAATTTGGGTAACAGTGACCTGCTTCCTAACATAAAAAGAGATCTCCTGCTCTGAGGAGGATGAACATATGCCTGAGAGGCAGTAGGTCAGAAACAGGGTTTGGCCTATAAGTCCAGACAGTAAGGACATCACATGTCTGTAGACCAGTCCAAGGAAGCAGTTTTCTCAGTGTGTATGGTCTTTGTTTCCTCCTCCATGATTTGATCTGTGTAGACTCATTGAGGACCATAGCTCTTTCCATTTGAACGTTGGATGGCTCCACTTATGTTGGCCAGGCCAAGTCCTAGTGGCTGAGCTGGAAACCAATTTAGTATAAACAGTAATCACCATTTTGTGATGTGTCATGAGTCCCAAAGCTAGCCACATGACCTTCATTCAACTTATTCTCCCCCCAGAGTGAGTTGCTTGTCTTCCAAGGGAAGTTTTTGTGGTTTGGGAGGCAGTCTTCAGAATCTAAACCTGACCTTGAACACCCAAAAGCCCTCCTCTCTGGTATCCTCATAGCTTTTTGTAAATAGGGATCCTGGGATTCTTCTAGGTCACTCAAAGGTTATTAAAAAAAGAGATGTAGTTTAGCTATGGAAAGCGGACTATCGATGACCCTGAACTTTGTTAATGCAATGGAAAATTAGATGCATCATTGACCTGTCAATGGACATTTAGATTTTTTCCACATCTTGGCTCTTGAAAGCAGTGGTGTAATAGACATGGGGATGCTAGTATCTCTACAAGATCCTGATTTTCATTCTTTTGGATAAATATCCAGAAGTGGAATTACTGGATCGATCGTAGGGTAGTTCTGTTTTTAATTTTTTGAGGAAGCTCCATATTGCTGTTTCCACAGTGGCTGCACCATTTCGCATTCCCACCAATAGTGTTCAAGGATTCCAATTTCTCTGCATTTTAGCCAAGTGGTACATACGTCCAACTGAATACTATTCCGTCTTAAAAAAGAAGGAAATCACACAATACGTGATAGCATTGATGAACCTAGGGGGCGTTATACTAAGGAAATGAAGCAGTCACAGAAATACAAATGGGCTGCCATTCTACTTTTGTGAGGTATCTAAAACACTCAAATTCATAGAATCAAAGAGTGGAATGGTAGTTACCAGGGGCCTGGGGAGTGAGAAACAGAGAGTTACTAGTCAACAGACACAAAGTTTCAGTTACGCAAGATGAATAAGCTACTGTACCACATTTACCAAGGGTCAACAATAATGTACTGGACACTTAAAAATGCGGTAAAGGGTGTAGAGTTCATGTTAAATATTCTTACCCCCATAAAATAAAGTTAAAAACTAAAAAATACCCCATAGTCTTCACGAACTCATAGCTGGTAAATTATATTAGCCCAGGAAAGAGAAATAAAAACAAACTCTGAAAGGGGAAAAAAACCCCTAAATCATGTGTTCGAGTTCTCTGGAGAGAACTTCTCTATTCTCCGTAGGGATACATGGAAACCAAAAAGTTGCCAAATTTAGTGGTGAGGAAGAGCTGCATTTCAGGAGAAGATGGCGCTAGCTTTTCACCTTACGAGTCTTAGAACATAGCAATTGCAGCTGTGTGTTTGGACTTTTGGAAAACATGCACAGCGAATAGTTTTTAAACTGTTGTCTGAGAGCTTCTTGTTTGTACACGAGACTAAGTACCTCCATTTTCCAATCTCTAAAATGGGGATAATGATGAAACCACACTTGTAAAACCTTTTTGAGCTCTGTAGATGAAAGGCTGTATGTGAGCATGAAGTATTGTTATTAAAATAATAGAATCTCTAATTAAAAGGAATAGGCTATTTAGAGCTCCTTGTAAATTCACTAATCGGTGGTCTTTAAGCTTATTTAGTCTAATGGCTTTCTGAGGTTGAGCTGATACAGTTCATGTAGGAACGTGCATGGCTTGGTTTTTCTAACTCTCCATGTTTATCCCCGTCCTAAGTAGGTCTAGGACTTTGTCTTTTTAAATTTAATTTTTGCCCAAGGACGTATTCAATGGTAGATAGATTGGTATCAAAGGACCCTTTCATTTTTTTTCCCCTCTCCATTTTCCAGTAAGATAATGCAATCTTTTCTAAAAGGCCCATCTTCTTCTATTTTTTGCTGCTGCTATTGGTAGATTAGGGGAAAAAATGAACTCAGGTTAAATTGATGTAAGAAACCACTAGGGAATCTAAATTAGAAACATAAATATTTTGTGTGCTGGGCTGTCCCGTTGTTTCATTTTTCAGTTGTCGTCAGCATTTTAACGAATTCTTTAGACCAGGTTTAGAAGCTCAAAACATCAAAGGGGTCTGACTGCAGAGCTTTGGGAGATATGCTGGAAAAGGAATTTTTTTACTGAATACATTTCTGGGTTATAGGTGAGCTCAGATGCAGACAGATGCTTTCTTTTTTTACTTATTGGGGTACAGTTGGTATATAATATATTAGCTTTAGGTGTACAACATAGTGATCCTACAGTTGCTTAGACGACAAAATGAAAGTTAATACAATAACGTTGACTATATTCCTCATGCTGTACATGACATCCCCACGACTTACTTATTTTGTAACTTGAAGTCTGTACTTCTTAATCCCCTTCACCCATCTCCCCCCTCCCCCCCACCCCAATTCTTTCTTATTGGGAAAATTAGGACCTCTGTGTTCCTTTTCAGAGGCAAGTATGGCTTTGTAATAAGCAACGTCTTTGCTCAACATAATTGTGAAACAGCTCTGGTCTCCTGAGTCAGAATTCATCATTTTGTCTTTTGTGTTCTGTGGTGTTTGGGTTGTTCCTCCGTTTTCACTTTTCCCGTAGTTAGACTTGCGTTGGTGTTTCACTGCGCACACGTCCTTCCTCTTTTTCCCCCCTCTGTTTTATTATTTACTTATTCCAAGTTTTTGTTTAAATTCAAATCAGTTAACATACAGCGTAGTATTGGTTTCAGGAGTCCGACCAGTGATTCATCACTTACGTACGATACCCAGTGCTCATCCCAAGTGCGCTCCTTAATACCCCCCACCCATTTAGCCCATCCCCCCCAATGTCCTTCATCTCCTGAATGGTGGCATTGTACCTTATTTGCATTTGTATCTCTTAGTGCCCAATGCTTTTTATGCAATTACTCATTGATTCATTCATTACCCGCCCAACTGATGTTTATGTAGCCCCAGTTATGCTAGACCCTTCAGGTACAAAGAGGGAAGAAAACCCAACATGATTTTGAAGGTGCCCGTAGTGTAGCGGATGGAGAAGACAGACAGGAAGACAAATAGTTCCAATACTGCTTGTTAAGTGGCATCTACTAATAATGACACTTAATATAGAACTTACTCTGTAGCAGGCACTGTTCTAAGTGCTCGATATATTAACATGCTTGTTTCCCATAAGAACTCTATGAAGTAGAGCTCTTATCCCAGTATGACAGGTCTGGAGAAGTTGAGTCCAAAGTTACAAAGCATGGCAGCTTCTCTGAACATACCAAGTTGGGAGCCCAGAGAGAGGCATGCTGAGTTCTGCCTGCCCTTTAGGGAGTAGGTGTTAATAAATTATCTGTTGAATGAAAAATGGGGGAGATAATTAGTTATTGATAATTTTGTTTCTAGCAACCAAAAATAACTGTGGTAAGGGAAGTGCAGGAATATTACAACTCATGGCATAAGTTATGAATTACTCAATTTCAATAAAACTCAAAGACAAGTTTTACGCATTTAAATGTAGAAATGTCTTGAATTATTAGAAAATTTAGGTGTGTTATTCCTTAGCATTTTGAAGGAGGGACTCACTCTCCTATTGTAAAGCTGTGACTACATATTCATCTCCAATCATCTGCCTATAGGGAAATAGCTGGAAAGTTGGGTATTTAGTATTTTTTGGATGCAGTTTTTTCATTCACTCCTCAAAAGATACTCTAATCCTGTGAGTGTTGCCAGAGAAAGTGATACGTTTTAATCAAAGGTGTTTTGAAACAGAGCTACAGTTTTAGTAGGTACCCTAGGGGAAAATAACCCTGGAATATGTTGTTTAGCATCTGGGACTATACTAGTTGCTCAATAAATATTTATAAGTAATTTGTATTTAAGAGCTTCACTCTAGTAATCCGTGTAAACTTTAACTTCACTTGACAATGTAAATTTAACTTGTAAATTTAATTGAAACCATTCAAAAACATGTTTTGGTCTTGGGACTAGTAGGATTTTTTCTTTTTAGTATTTTTTATTTATGTTCTCATACAGTGTTAAAACATACAGATAACTGAACTATGCGAGTATAGACAGGATATTTTGTATGTTACAAGGAGCATAGAACCCAAATAAATTACCTTAAGAAATTCTGCCTACTTATAATATTTTTAACAACATTTTCTTTAACCATCAAAAAATGCATTGTGTAGGGGCACCTGGGTGGCTCAGTGGTTAACTGTCAGACTTCGGCTCAGGTCACAGAGCCTGTTTTGGAGCCTGTCTCCGTCTCTCTCTGCCCTTCCCCCACTTGCACTCTCTGTCTCTCAAAAATAAGTAAACATTAAAAAATCCATTGGGTTAATAGAAAAGGAGGCCTGTGCATTTTTTTCTTATGCAGCACAAGTGCTAATCATTTTGTTTCATGCTATTGTAAATTTTTCTTTTTCTTTAGAAATTCAAATAATCCTGTCTCTACTATGGTCATAATATTTTTTACTTACCTCTGTTTTGGTATTTATAGTTCATCCAAATGATTTACCGGGCTTGCTTTTCCTTTTAATCCAGAAGGATAGGGAGAAAGAGGAAGAAGAAATTTTATTTGTATTGGATTATTTACTACATGCTTCATACGCTTTTGTTTTTAATTATTTTTCAAAAGAAATTCAACTTTATTGAGATATGACTACAAATAAAAGTGTACAATTTTCATTTTATTTCATTCTGTTTTATTTTATTTTGTTTTATTTTATTTTATGGAGAGAAAAAGCGTGAGCTGGGGAGGGGGCAGAGAGAGAGAAAGAAAGAGATAGAGGAGTGGGGGAGAATCTTAAGCAGACTCCACACTGAGCGTGGAGACCAAAGAGGGCTCAATCCCACAACCCTGGGATCATGACCTGAGCTGAAATCAAGAGTTGGACGCTCAACTGACTGAGCCACCCAGGTGCCCGAAAGTGTATGGTTTTTAAAGTGTACGTTGTGATAATTTGGCTTTATATTTTTCTTATTTCTTCAACAGTCATTTTGTACAAGGCCAGCCACAGGCTTAGACAGCAGGATAACTGCCTTCCAGCTGCCTGTCTCTGAAGCAAGTCAATAATTGTGATAAATGCAATGAAAGGGGAATATGTGGCACCAGGGTTGCTCAGTGCAGAAACATCTGACCTTGACATGTAGAGTCAAGGATGACCTCGTAGACCACCCGCTGTGAGGCTGAAACCAGTAGTAGGTAACCAGGCAAAGAGGAATTTAAAGAGATGATGAGGGAAAAGTGCTGCAGGTAGAACGGGAAGCAAGTAAAAAGGTCTGGGAGGACAGGGAATAGGAGGAGAGGAGGAGTAGGGGAAAGAGGAGGGGGAGGAGGGGCAGGGGAGCAGAGTTGGTCTCCCACATTAATGCTTTCTCTAACCCCTCTAATGCCCTGGGAGATAAGCATTATGATCCCCTTTTGCTTCAACATTTTGCTCCAGAAATATTACAACATTTACCCTCTAATTTACCACCACCTAGGGAATGAGGTGTTGGTCATACCAAAGGCAATAATCGAGGCTAAAAAGGGCAAAGTCAAGAACAAGCTGAAATAATTTCAACTGTAGATGCTGATCAGAAAACTCTTTAGCTCATAGGACTAGTACTCATTCCCTGGGTTGATAAAGCAGAGACATTTGTGCCACAGACGGGGAGCCCTGCAGTGATTTGCACTTCTCGATATCATGGCAGCTAATTCACCTTTATGACCTGCCAGCCTCCATTGATTTTGTCTTAACTCTGTCTCCTTTGTGAAATAAACCAGCTTTGTTAATGTTAGATTTCACCTGAGTTCCTGGCAACCAGCTTATTTATTTGGGTTCTGCCCTGAGCTTGGTGTATGTGACTACATATTCCTTCCTTCTCTAAATCAGTGAACCACTCTGGGTCGGCCCATCTGTGTGTGCCACAGGATAGCGGGGCTCAGCAGCGTGCACGTGTAAGGCGGGGTTCAGTAGCGTGCATGTCGGAGATGGCTGTGCAGCCTGGGGGTGGGGGCGTGGGGGGGACGCGGGGGGGGGGGAACGCCTGCATGAGAGGAAGGAGAGCTTGGAAGGTGGCACATGTGTATTAGTTTGTTAGGACTGCAGTAACAGAGTGCCACGGACTGGGTGGCAAACAGAAACTCACCGTCCTGCTGTCTGGAGGCCCAAAGCCCCAGGCGTTGTCAGGGTTAGATTCTTCTGAGGTCTCTCTCCTGTTTTGTACGCAGCTGTCTTCTCCCTGTGTCTTCATATGGTCTCTCTGTACCTATTGCCGTCTGAATTTCCTCTTCTTACAAGGACACTAGTCGTGTTGGAATAGGGGCCACCTAATGACCTCATTTTAACTTAATTACCTCTTTGGAGACTCTAGCTCCAAATACAGTCATCACTGAGGAACTGGGGGTGAGGACTTCAACTTATGGATTTTGAAGGGACACAGTCCACCTGTAACAGCATGTGACACCTTTCATATTCTGTTTCTTTGCTGGGAGTATTTCTTTTTGTTTGTTTGTTTTGAGAGAGAGAGAGAGAGAGGGTGCACGAGCACGCATGTGAGACGGGGAGAGGAAGAGACAGAATCCCAAGCAGGCTCCACGATGTCAGGGCACAGAGCCCCACTTGGGGCTTGAACTCACCAACCGTGAGATCATGACCTGAGACGAAACCAAGAGTCAGAGGCTTAACTGACTGAGCCACCCAGGCGCCCCTGCGGGGGCTATTTCTACAAAACTCTCTAGCACTCGGTTCACTTGGAGATAGCAACATTTCAAGAGGAGAATAAGGGAAGGAAATCGGTTTTCCTTGCCTTCTTGTAAACACCTTCAGTTTCTCCTCACTATCCCAGTGTTCAGATTCCGAAATTTCTTCCATGTTACATAAACTGACTTCCTCTTCTGTCTCTCCTTTTTCTTTTTTTCTTTTGAATATAAACCAGGACATTTTTATGGGTACCACTGTGGATTCTGCAGGTTTGGCTGGACCGGCCATGATTGCAACGAAAGGAAACCCCTTGTTGTTCGGAAGAATATCCATTCCTTGACTCTTCAGGAGAGAGAGCAATTCTTGGACGCCTTAGACCTCGCAAAGAACACCACACACCCTGACTATGTGATCACCACACAACACTGGCTCGGCCTCCTGGGGCCCAACGGGACCCAGCCACAGATCGCCAACTCCAGCATTTATGATTTCTTTGTGTGGCTCCATTATTACTCTGTGAGAGATACATTATTAGGTGGGTTTTCCCCTTAGCTTAGGGTATATTCCTATAGGTTTGGGGCTGGGGGTGGGTGGGCGGGAAGTAATCAGGCAGGTGAATTAACAAGAGAACAACCTTTAGGGAAGGGTTAGGCTTATGAAAGTCATCAGATTATCAAAATGCTGCCCGAAGTTGGGATGGAGCAGTTTCTACCAGTACGTTGGCTGACTTTCGAAAACGTTTTCTCCTGGAGTTCGTGTTTTGGGTTCAAAGTCTAAACTCTCCTCTGTGAAGCTATTTCCCCTCAAAGGCAAGAGTTGGTGGAGCGGAGGAGGCAAATTCCTTTTGATTCCAGAAGAAAACATTCTAAATCTGGCCATGGAAGCCCTCTCTGACCTTTTTCTTCAAATTAGAGGAATTAACTGAACATGTGCTAAAGCACATGACGCTTCTCTGTGCAGAATTAGAGTGTGTGGAGAGAGTGCGTTTCATTAAACTCGCATGTGTTACTCTTTAGACTTTCAGATCCTCATCATTCATGGTGCCCATAATATGGTGTACTCCAGCTGGGATTGAGTCAGTGAATGCCGCAGACATCAGTACATTCCAGGGGGTTGTGAATCCATTCTGAGTTCTGCTCGGTGCAGTTCTGAAACATTGGCTCTACCTATCACCCCCACTTTTGGGGTCCCTGGTTAGGGTCAGGGCACATGAAGACATCAAGTTCACTTTGCATAGTCAGATTCCCATGGGAATTGCCTGTCTTTGGGTTTATCACTGGTTCCCTATTGCTGGATTTTGCGTCATTAGTTTGGGGAATATTAAACTGCGTTCTGAATTGAAACACTTAAAAAGGATGATGTAGCCATCATCCGTGACAACCATTCTTTCCTCAGTGTGAGTCCTTGAAAATCCTGCTCTCGGGTAAGCATTTGTCTTTCTTTATCGATAGATAAGGAGGCTCTTCTGGCTCTAAACCTGTGTCGTTTTCCTGTCATCACTCTGAGGAATTTTTGCTTTATGAAAGAGTAGTCTCTCTGGAGGGACAGAAGACTATAATTTCTGGTTGGATCCAGGAATTAAATTTATATTTGTGTCTGTTCAGCTTTCTGAAGTTATGATAGGCACTTTGAAAAAGAACTAAAGTTAGCTAAAGTTTCTACATAACCACTAAAAGCTGTTATGAAAGACGAAGAAGCATAGAACAGGCAGTAAGGAGCTCATTAAATTGCCCACGGCTTTTCACTACAATTGGCAGTTCCAATGGCCAGCCAAATTGGTTTGGATGTATTTCTCTCTCTTCTAGTCTTGGCGACCATGCTTGTCAGCTAGTGGTTTTAACTGATCAATGGCTGAGGCAAAACCCAAAAGGACGGAAAGTTCTTCCCAGTTTCATAAATGCCTGAATTAGGACTAAGTGCAGTTGAAGTTACTTTACTATTAATTAATCCCTCGCTTATGAATGTGTGCATTTATAAGGAACAGGTTGATAAATGTCTTTTGAAAACGTATTTCATTGAGGGCTTCGTGGTCTATTCCTTTGGATACCTTTATTTCATCTTAATGAAATGTTGCTTAAAAATTAAATATATGTCAGGGCTCTCAAAGCTGAAAGTGACCTGAATTTCTCTCGATCTCTGTTGACAATCAAACTTCTGAGAGATGAAGAAGAATTTATCCTAAAAGTGTTAGTTGCTTCCGAAATTGTTCTGTTGTTGCTGTTGTTGCTTTCAGAGGGATAAATGACAAACCAAACAATTTTTTCAATTAAAACAGCATGGACTTATTGGCTCTGTAGACCCATCCCAATGGGGTAAGGGTTTGACATTTGAAAAATTCTATTCCACGATCTTTAGCATGTTTCCCAATTGCTTTAGGACCAGGGCGCCCATACAAGGCCATAGACTTCTCACACCAAGGACCCGCCTTCGTTACCTGGCACCGATACCATTTGCTGTGGCTGGAAAGGGATCTCCAGGTTGGTCAAAACTATGCATTGGGTACTTTTAATTTTGCATTTGGTCAAGACCCATAACAGTCTTTGCTTTCCATTCTTTCTTGTTGTATTTGATATTATGAGTTAAATAACTAGGCTTGCCCTTTGCTTTTAGCGCCTTATTGGCAACGAGTCCTTTGCTTTGCCCTACTGGAACTTTGCCACTGGAAAGAACGAGTGTGACGTGTGCACAGACCAGCTGTTTGGGGCAGCAAGACAAGATGATCCAACTCTAATTAGTCAGAACTCAAGATTCTCCACCTGGGAAGTTATCTGTGATAGGTAATGGCATATATACCTGCAATGGAAATACAGAGACCACATTTTCTTGTGTCTGAGAGATGGAGAGGTACTTTATATTTCTATTTCTAATGTGTGTTGAGTTCTGTTTCCGTGTTGCTGAAAATTATTTTCCTGAAGGAGGTAGGATTTTTAAAAATTCTAAGCCCCTTAATAAAAAAAAAATGCAGGTATGGAATTGAATGTGCTTGGTCATAATTTCTAGATCAAGTGTTTTCTTCTTTTTTTTTTAATGTTTATTTATTTTGAGAGTGAGAGAAAGAGGGAGAGCACGAGCAGGAGAGAGGCCCAGAGGGAGAGATAGAACCCAAAGCAGGTTCCACACTGTCGGCGCAAAGCCAGATGCGAGGCTCAATCCCACGAACTGTGAGATCATGACCCAGGCCCAAATCAAGAGTCAGATGCTCAACCAACGGAGCCCCCCCACCCCAGGCGCCCCTAGATCGACTGTTTTAAAATTAGAAGTAGTTTCTGCATTCAGCCAAACATTCTTAAGCACTGATCATATTCCAAGCAGCGAAATAGTACTGGCAATACAAGGATGGATAAAAGAGCTTCCCTTTTGACTATGGTTTTATGTTTACAAAGGCAGATCGTGTGTAAACAAATTACACAACAGCGTGAAAAGTATCATGATAGGTGTAAGTGGAAAGCCAAGAAGAGAGGCAGGGAAATCCTCTAAGATGCGGAGGCACAGACCTTAAGCAGATGTAGGGTGGGGTGGTGAGTGTGTCCCAGGTGGAGGGAACATTATGTATGAAACTATAGAAGTCTCTGGAAGCAGTCTGGTATGGCTGGACCATCGGGCGATGGTGAGCTGAGAGGGACCAGGGATGGGGCAGAGGAGAATGATCTCTGAAATACTGAAGAACACATAAGCAGATGAGCAACCTGCCGCCCATGGGGAACCCTGTCCTGCATGATCCCTTAGACTGGTTTCTTTTCCCTGGCACACATCTCAGGAAAAATTCCCCACAAGGCTCTTCTTTTTCCTTTATTCACCAGTTTCCTCCAAATCCTCCTGTTTTTAACCAGACTGCTCTAGCTCCCCCCCCCCCCCCGTGTCTTTCTCCTGCTCCATGGCATCGAGCTTCCTTGTCAACGCCCCCAGTGTGGGTGTGCATGTGTCTGCAGGGGTGCAGGTCAAGCTGGCAGGGATCCTGTCTCCTCCATTCTGAGCTTTTCCTGCAGCCCTGTGGAGAGTGCCCTACAACATGCAGGGATGTAAGAAGTGCTTTTTGACATGATGCCATAATCCCTCCCATAAAGCCCCATTTCTCATAGCTCCTTGGGGAATTAATAGGTGGTCCAATCAAACACATTTAAGGAATGCTGAGTTACAAAGGTTTTACATTTTAGAACATCTCCGAGACTTTCCTATGGAAGTGTACTCTTAGAGGGAGCCTAAACTCACCCAACTCTGACACACTTACTTCACAGACTGTGTCACTGGCACACACTTGGGAAATGCTGCCTTGGAGGCCTTTCTGCCTTGTTTTTTGGTACTGGCCTCTTTCATCCTCATGTGTGCACTGATTCTATTCTCACAGACCCAGGACTATCCCCTTACCCATTAAAACCCACACAGAAACATCTTTGATATTTTATCTCCTGCAGTGAAATAATGCTCTACTGGTGGAATTCTAGGCCACAACAAACTTGTAAAGTGTAATCTTTTATGGGTGTGGAACCTTCTCAGCCTCTGTGTTTACCACATAGCTATCCCTGCCATCTTGGAACACTTTCTCATGCAACTTTTTTCTTAATATCTCTCCTCTACCTAGTTTTGTCTGTTTTTACTCCAGTGCCCTTCATTTGCCTTCAGTTTGCCTAAAATGTTCTCCTAGCCTTACGCGGCCATTTCTGCCAACACTAGCTTAGCTGGGTATAAAACAGGTCACCCTGCTCTCTCTTCAGTTACTCATCATTCAAATGCACCTCCTAGGAGTCACCATCTTGCTTATAAACTTTCTTACTTTCCAACGGAATGGTACTTTATCTTCATATATATATGCATATTTTATGCATCTGGTTTTTTGAAACTCTTTAATACATAATTACTTTTGGAGATAGTACTTTTACCACATATTTTTGACCCTTGTAAGGTAACTATAATAAGATTTTATTATGACTAAGTTTTTGCTTGGTTTGCTTGGCCCAAAGTTACGATAGTAGCCACAAATTAAAACATACTATTTTCACTCTCCTTACAACCCTTAGCCTAGATGATTATAACCGCCGGGTCACCCTGTGTAACGGAACCTCCGAAGGTCTGTTGAGAAGAAATCAAGTGGGAAGAAACAGTGAGAAATTGCCAACTTTAAAAGACGTACAAGATTGTCTGTCTCTCAAGAAGTTTGACAATCCCCCTTTCTTCCAGAACTCTACCTTCAGCTTCAGGTTGGTGCTCTGAGCTCTGTTAGACTGGCAGTTTACAATATTTTAGATTTTCATGCCTGTGGTTGTAATGAACTGGAAGGAAATCCAGTGTTGGGAGTCATTTACAAAGCTAAGTAAGGGCTTGATGAGCAAGGATAACAAGGAGCCACTGTTAGGAAACTCATCATCCACCCACTCTAATGGGTAGTGTGGTTTTAATATCTTCTAACTTAGCTATTCAAAACCATCTTTTGTATTTCTAATTATGGCACATATATAAGCACTGTCTTCAGAACCAGGGAACTTCATTAAATACAGTATTTAAAAACATTTGCTCGTGCTCTTTTTCTTTTCTTTTAAATTTATCAGCCATAGACCGTAACAGTGAGGTCTAAGATCTCCGAGGAGTATTACAGACTAAATTCAACTCAAATTATAGCACAGCAATGACATTACAATACTTGAAATTTAAAGGCCAACTAATAATTCTCTCCCTCTAAAAAGACTTTAAGAATTGTAAGGAATAAGTACGGATGCAAATAAGATTTTAAACAAAGATGAATGGGGCTCCAAAAAGGCACGGTGGATAGATTCATGGTCTTCCAAACCAGAGTCTCTCTAACTGTGTGTAAATTATACAACCGATGTGTTATTTGGGGCTGGACAGGAGTAAACTGAATGTAAACGCAGAGGCTGTGCTAAGTGCAACAGAGCTCAGAATCTGCATTGGCATTAGACACAGACCTCAAGTAGTGTCCAAGGTCATGTAAAGGCTGACACCTAAGACGGTTTGAGAAAGAGTATGCATTCATTTTTTTCCTGTAGTAAACATGCTGTTGAAATGGAGTGTAACCTTTATAGATTTGAGTTAAAGGAGTGGTTATCAAGGTGTGGTGCCTAGACCACCATAATGGGCATCATTTGGGAGCTGGTTGGAAAGAGAGATTGTGAAACCCAGCCCACACCAACTGAACCAGAAACTCTGAAAGTGGGGCATGAAATATGTGTTTTTCTTCAGTGATTCCCATGTACACTTAAATCTGAGGATCCTTGAGTTAGGATGAAGACAATTTGAATTTCCTGCAAAATGGGGAGGGGAAAAAGACAAGGGTAAGAAAAATTTGGAGTTATGTTTCAAAGGCTGAATATAACTGATCACAGACCATGAATCTATCCATCATGCCTTTTTGAAGCCCTATTCATCTTTGTTTAAAATATTATTTACATCCATACTTATTTCTCACTCTCAAGCCAGAGGTCTGTTTAGTTGAGAAATGGGAATATAAGAGTTTATATTAATTCAAAAAATATTTCTGATCACTGGCCATGTGCTAGGCATGGTATTGATCCCTGGCAATCAAAATCACAAGAAAACACAGTCTGTGTCTTCTAAGAGTTCATAGCCTGGCATGGGACACAGATATGAAGGTAAAAATTGGTCATACAGTACACATAAAAGGGGTGTAATCCCACTGAGCAGTGCAGTAGTAGCAGTGATCAAGAGTTCCCTCCCCTTATTAAGATCATTATTAAAGGTTGGGACTAAGTTGCAGTTAATGAGCTGTGACAGAGCTTCCCCTTTCCCTGCCCCATCTCAAATTAGAAGACTATTATTTAGGTTGGAAACGATAAAAAGAGACCTTTATCAATCGTGACTCTCGTTGCTGACATATTGATTTCTCTCAGGAATGCCCTGGAAGGGTTTGATAAAGCAAACGGGATCCTGGACTCTCAAATGATGAGCCTGCATAACTTGGTTCATTCCTTCTTGAACGGGACAAGCGCTTTGCCACACTCTGCTGCCAATGATCCCATTTTTGTGGTATGTTCAAAGGCTCAGAATAGATGGAAAATTTTCTAGATAATATGTTGCATGTATTTGCTTCTCAGAAAGATTAAGGTTTCGTGTGTGTGTGTGTGTGTGTGTGTTTTCTCTGTGTGAACATTGGGATGTATTCATATGTGAATTCATTTTACTCTACACCACACAGGTGGTTATATGGCATTTAAAGTCCCCTCTTTAGAAACCCATGCTTTAGAGATGATTAGCTTTGGAATGACCCCAGACAGGAGTTTATAGTCCAGAGGTGGATTCATAAGTTAGCATAATGATATTATAAATCATATCACAATTTAGCATAATTTATATAATAAATTAGTAAAATGGAAATAATTTTTCAATGATCAGATGAGTGGTGTTGAAGATGAACGGTGGGACCACCATGACCCTTGCATGGAACCCAACCACTTGGCAACTTCGGAGCAGCACACAAGTCCACGGCCCTGTTTGGCGTTTGGTCCTGGGCCCCCTGATTTTGCAAAGCATTCTGCCTATAAATGAGCTGCTCCTTTTTTTTTTAAACTATTCTTTTTTTTTAATGTTTATTTTATTATTTTTGAGACAGAGAGAAACAGAGCATGAATGGGGGAGGGGCAGAGAGAGAGGGAGACACAGAATCGGAAGCAGGCTCCAGGCTCTGAGCCATCAGCCCGGAGCTGACGCGGGACTCGAACTCACGGACCACGAGATCGTGACCTGAGCTGAAGTCGGAAGCTTAACCCACTGAGCCACCCAGGCGCCCCTCCCAACAATTTTTAGTAATTGAGAGAGCAGTGGTAGTCGCTCGTATTAGCCAGGAAAGGGCTGAAGTTCATGTTAGGTATTTTGCGGTTTGGACACTGTTCACTTTTGTCTGCACTCCGACGCTGGTGCAGAATTGCCTTGGTTTTGTCCTGATCCATCACGGAGGGTCACAGGGTGACTTTGTCTGATGTTGATGTCCCATGATTGTTCTACCTTCGGCAGAACACCCGGGCCTCTCTGATAGTGCCAGGTCAGCTCCAGGTTGTCCAGAGGCTGCTTTTCCGCCCCTCAAGTACAGCTTGCCAGCGTTGGTGTAGAAGCTTTAGACATCTTAAACATTTGTATCTCAGCTGCTGAACCCCTAAAGCAGTGTCTCTGCTTTACAGATACTTAACTGACCATCTACTATTTTAACCCCGTCTTCAGGGTTGTGTGTCCTGGAGAGAGAGTTTCTAAGCAATTAGAAGAAGAAATTTCACCACCGTTCCTTTTTTATTTTGCCAGTGCTTTGAATTTAAACTCTTATCTAGTATAGATTGTATGTTGTAGCAATAACTTTATGTTATTTTTTTCCTAGAGTTTTTCTCACCTTAGTATTAATCTTAATTAACAATGGGTCTTGGGGCGCCTGGGTGGCGCAGTCGGTTAAGCGTCCGACTTCAGCCAGGTCACGATCTCGCGGTCCGGGAGTTCGAGCCCCGCGTCGGGCTCTGGGCTGATGGCTCAGAGCCTGGAGCCTGTTTCCGATTCTGTGTCTCCCTCTCTCTCTGCCCCTCGCCCTTTCATGCTCTGTCTCTCTCTGTCCCAAAAATAAATAAACGTTGAAAAAAAAAATTTAAAAATAAAAAAAAACAATGGGTCTTAGCCAGCTCAGGTTGCTGAGTTCTGGAGGCTGAAAGTTCAAGTTCAAGGTGCTGAATGATTTGGTTCCTGGTGAAAGCTCTCTTCCTGGCTTATAGACCACTGCCTTTTGGTGATGTGTACTTAAGTGGAAAGAGAGGCAGTGAGCTCTCTAGTGTTTCTTCTTATAGGAACACCAGTCCCATCCTCTCAGGGCCCCACACATATGACCTTATTTAACGCTAATTACCTGTTTATCGGTCCCATCTCTGAATACAGTCACATTGGGGGTTAGAGCTTCAACGTATGAATTTGAGGGGGCCGTAATTCAGTCCATATCACAGTGTATCCTGAAACCATCAGTTGATAGCAGTTTGTTTTTCTGGACTCCTGGAAGGCCACATGGCATAGTCAAAAAGAACAATGGATTGTAAGTCAAGTAAGTTGTCTTTAGTCCTGAATTGTGCAACCTTGGGAGTCTTACTGAATTATATGGAGCACTCTGCAAAGTGCAGGTCACGGGGCTCGATCTGGTGTCGGAGGAGGGTGTGCTCATTAATGCAACACTTAATAGATTAGAATAATATGAAGCTGCTTTAGAAACTGCCAAGTACAACACAGCAGTTATCGTAAAATAACAATGTGTTTCATGGTTGTTGCTGGGAAAGAATTAGAGAACTATATGTTGGCTTTGAATTGCTAAACCTTAATTAAGGTTTTTTATCTTGTTCTCCATAGCAGACAGTTGTGCCCTAAGGCAATTTTACTGACAAGCACAAAGTCAGAGTTATTTCAGAGGTGATTTATTATTTTTACTCCACCCAAGGTACAAAAAAAAAAGGAGATATAAAGGAGGGTAAAGGTATAGCTCACAATGCTCTAAGCTTGCATGATGGCGTGAGGGTCTAGATAGCTTTCTGGGCTCCCGGATGGATGAACTCCTGGCAAGGGTGAGTTATAGGAGATCTGGATACAGAGCAGTAGATGGAGCTGTTTCTTTTTCCCAAAAAGCATTTCTGCCCTCATATTGGTGTGTAGGAAAACACAAAGGGGTCATCAGAAATGTGGACTCTTAGTCCCAACCTCCAGCAAGGTGGGGGCTTCTGTTTAAAGCCTCCACAGCTGTCTTCGCTCTTCTGTAGGATGCTTGCCTCATTCATGGGTTCTGACTTCATATTTCACATCATTTTTCTGGCTCTTGTCTCAGCCATCAGCCTATGCCAAAGAGTTCTTGTGTCTCCCTTCCCTGGTATATAACTTCACATCTCGTTACCAATCCTGTATTTCTCTAAATAAGATTTTATAGAGCATACGTTTTCAACAATATAATGCATACACACTGTCCCTATTCATGAGGAAAAATGCGACACCACTCCTTACCCAGTACTCCAAAATGTTAGGGGGAGAACAGTAGAATCTTCTGACTGATTACGGATTATACACCCCCACATGACCTTTCTCTCCTAGTAAAGGAAATAAAGGCGATGCTGGTAATTTGCTTTTCAGCATCCTAAGTTTCAAGGATTGTTACCTCTTATCTCCCTCTTTGGAGGATGCCTAGTAAGCATGTAGGGCTTCATTCACTTTTCTGTGAATGGCCCTATCGATAACACATGTTTTAGGGTTTGCAGGCCAAATGATCTCTGTTGTAACTACTTCACCCCTGCCACTGTAGTGTGAAAGCAGCCATAGACAGTACATGAATGAGTGTGGTGTTCTAATAAAACTTTATTTAAAAAACAGGTGGTGAACTTCATTTGGCCTACAGGCTTTTAGTTCGCCAACTCCTGCTCTAAGGAATTAAATGTCCCTTCTCTGTAAGACTGTCTCCTTAGTCTGTTTCATTCCTGCTCTAGCTGGGAGCTCACATTATGGCTTTATGGATGAGGGATTCTAATTCTGTGACTTACATGTAGCTCAAAGTTACTAGATGTTTAATCATCCTTATCTTCATTACTTTTACTACCTTTAATATTTAAAATTCTGTTTTTCTTTGGTATGTGTTGTCATGTGCATGTAAATAGACAGAAAGCCAAAGCCTCTCTTTGCAGGCACGGAAGGAATAATGTTTGGGCATGAGTTCCAGAACTCACAGTTTCTTTAGGCTACTTACCTAGGGTTTCATGTTGAAGCCAATTCAGCCTTAAATAATTTGTTCACATATTGAGATCCAGGTTAAAGCATTTCAATTAAAAGAGTGATAGCTTCTAGAATTTCAAATTCATGAGGCAATTTATGCAAATATATTGCATACCACACTTATTAAAATTATTTTCATGAAATCTCTTCAAGCAAGAGAGGTACAAAGTTGTATGTGATCACAATAATGAGTAAAAGATATAATGTTAAAATACAGGAAAAAACTCTGAATCAGTCTCTGAAGTTCTAATAATTTATAAGGTAATTGACGGAAATGCACACATTTATCATGGAAAATAAGATTAGGTCACGGAAATGCTAAGTAGTGCTGTCTTCAATACTGAATTTAGATATTATCTAAGCGGCGGGGTGGGGAGGGAGGAAATCCAATAGACCCTAAAGTTAAGTAGCTGAGTTACTTGCCAAGAAAGAAACTATGTCAGAGACTTAACATTTTCTTCCCAATTTCAAAGCTATTATTCGTAGGGCTGCATTCAGATGTTATCCTTTTAGAAAGGTACATTTGGCAAGCACTAATACTTTCAATTTCAAGTGGCTGGGGGATTCATAGGTTGCACATACAATACTCACTGCACAGCTCATGTGTTTGTCACCTTATACACTGAAAATTCTACAGGGGATAAGATGTATAAGTAGTCTTATCATCATTTGCGTTTCTTAACAGTGAGTAATGGTTGCATAAGATAGCTCCATTAATTTAGGAATATAAAGCAAGAAAAGAGAAAATGAGTTTCCGCAAACAAAAATCTAATGGACTGCATGAAGTTAATTCCCTTATTAATGGGTCATTAATTAGGTCATCATGACCTAATCAATAGGTCATAACAAGTATAAAATGTTTCTAAGTTAGTATGTGTTTAGTTAAAAAGGTAATTTAATTTAATTTATTTTTATTAAAAATGTTTAATGTTTATTTATTCTTTAAGAGAAACAGCAAGCAGGAGCAAGGGAGGGGGAGAGAGAGAGAAGGAGACAGATGAACCAAAGCAGGCTCTGCGCTGACAGCACAGAGCCCGATGCAGGGCTCGAACTCACCAACTGTGAGATCATGACCTGAGCCAAAGGCAGATGCCTAACTGCCCAACTGACTGAGCCACCTAGGTGCCCCTAGTTAAAAATTTTAAAAAGATGTATATAGGACATTTTGCTTCTCTCTTCCCAAGAGTGAAGCACTTAAAAATGGATCCATTTAATTTATCTTTCTTATGAAAGAAAAATCATAATTAGGCTAATACCTTGAGTATTTAAATTATTGTTGTTTTATGTCAACTTTAAATTTTTTAACAGCTTATGATTCCTAATGATTTATAGTTACAGAAATATTGGCAAAAAAGTTTTTACATGTCCATAATTCCATCTCAATTTTCTGCTTATTTCCTCTCATAGTCTATGTTTGCACAATTGCAATTATAATGCACACATTTTAGGTTGTTACATAGTTTCCTAAATGTTTTCATTTAAAAATTTAAAAATAGATAATACTCATAAGGGGTTCAAATATAAAAGACATGAAATGAAATGAAGTCTCTCTAGGCTATCCATTATCATTTTTTCCTATTCTTCCAGATATATTTTATGAATATACAAATATGTTATCTGAATGGTAGCATACTATAAACATTCTGTGAATTCATTTTTTTGTGTTTTTTTTCCTTTCCTTTTCTTTTTTTATACTTATTCTAAATTTTTCTGTATCCATTTATGAAGGGCATTCTCATTCCTTTTTTATGACTATATTGTATTCTACAGTGCAGATTTATCCTGAAATTTTTCACCAGCTTTTTATCGATGGGCATGTAGGTGGTTTCTAGTCTCTTGCTTTGCAAGCAATGCTACAGTGCATGAGCATGTAGGGTAAGTGAGAACAGAATTGCTAGGTCAAAGATTAAATAAGTGTATTTGAGGGGTGCTTGGGTGGCTCAGTCGGTTAAGCGTCCGACTTCGGCTCAGGTCGTGATCTCACAGTTCATGGGTTCGAGCCCCACATCAGTCTCTGCGCTGACCGCTCAGAGCCAGGAGCCTGCTTCAGATTCTGTGTCTGCCTCTCTCTCTGCCCCTGCCCCGCTTGCACTCTGTCTCTCTCTGCCTCTCAAAAATAAATACATTTAATAAAAAATTTAAAAAAAATAAGTGTATTTGAAAGGTCACTAGATATTGCCAAATGGCCCTCCTTAAGGTTGAATAATTTTCCCTCCAACCAGCTATGCAGCAGAGTGGCAATTCCCCAACTCTCTCTCATTAATCCAGTGTGCTATTCCACTTTTTCATCTTTGCTAATGGGATAGGTGAAAATGGTATTTCAGTGAGCTTTAATTTGCATAATGAAGTTCAGAATCTTTTCATGAATTTACGTTTCCTTTTGTGATCTATCTGCTCTTGTAGGATAATGACTTTTGGAAAGACAAAAAAGAACAACTAAAGGTTCATAAGAGAATTAGTGAAAGCGATCTGTTCTCTATGTAAGTCAGTAACAAAATACCACATCTTCTTCTGACATTTTAGTTGTCCCGTAAATCGAATTCTCTGTTCATACAAAAATGTTGTTTCTAGGTTTCACTAGGGTCTGGGAAGTCACTTTGATCATTGACACCACACCCAGCGTCTAGAACAGTACCTGGCACTAAGTTGGTGCTCGGTACGTTTTGTTAGGAGACTGTTTACATTGCTAAGCATCTGTTAATGTGCCAGTCTCTATAGGAGGCATCATGCAAACACAATCTCTAACTTCACAAAACTGTGTGTACTAGACTGCCCTCCTCATGTTAAATATGGAGAAAACAAAGGTCAGAGAGGCTAAAAAAATGTGTACAAGAGTGTATGAACAAGTAAGTGGCTGAACAGAGATCTTTAGAGAAGTTTCCTACTCAAAAATTTCCCCAAGTTCAAGGAAAAATGAGATAAAAACAGAGAAGGAGGCAGACCATAGAGATGCTTAAATATAGAGACCAAACTGAGGGTTGCTGGAGGGGTGTTGGGTGGGGGCAGGACTAAATCGGGGATGGGCATTGAGGAGGGCGCTTGTCAGGATGAGACTGGGCATCATATGTCATGATGAATCACTAAATTCTCCTGAGACCATTATGACGTATTTGTTGCCTAGCTTGGATTTAAATAAAATGTAAAAAATGCTATAGAAAAGAAAAGAAATGTCCCCGTGTTGAGTCTTCTAGCTACAATCTGCTTTTTGTCAGTTTAGACAATCTTAATTTAATCCTTTCACAATAGCTTTTATTATAGCTGAAGACATTTAGTCCTGTTAGATCATGTTAATAGGAATTAACACTAATTGGTGAAGGGCAAGTTAGAATAATTTTGCTTGGCTTTTGAAAAGAAAGGGCATTGGTTTTATCATGATTAAATGTTCCAGTTTTTAAAATGCTACACTTATTTATACAATACATGTATTTTTAAACGTCTCAGATAAAGTCACTAATTCTTAAGTAGTGTAACATCTTGGTGAGTTTTATGAGAGCCGAGGTATTGGTGGCTGGCCATCCGCTTGAGCTGGGTCTCCCAGGGTGGCAGGGTTTCTATTCGCTCAGTCTGGGAGATAGTTTGGCTTTGGAACTTGGCAGGAGCTAAAAGGTACCTGAAGAAATTCCTTTCAACTCTATACTTTATATGGGTAAACCCGTGCTCTATTGAGAACTCAACCTATACTGAGAAATGAACTATATACACTTCATTATGGATGAAATTAAGTAGCATAATGGCAAACCACATTTCTATGTAAATCTAAGGTGGTTAGACCATTGATGTGGGTTCCTTTCTCCTAGTGCTTTCGTGATCCCTTAGACACGCATGCCCTGGGATTACCTCAGTTCTTATCTAGAATCTCTTCTAACATCCCTGTGGTTCCCTCTTTCCCACCTGCTTATGACATACAATGACTTCTTTTAAAGCTGTCGTCCTAATAGCAGAACCTCTTGTAGTCCTCTGTTTGCATGTGTTCCAAGTTTAATCCTTGAAATATAAGCTTTCTTCCTCAAGGGCTCAACTGATATTTCTTTTTTCTTTAATTGAGATATAACTGACAGGTAGAATTAAGTTAGTTTCAGGTGTTCAACCTAATGATTCAATATTTGTATATATCACAAGACAGTCACCTCAGTAAGTCTAGTTACATCTGTCACTATACATAATTGATATTTCTTTTTAAATACATGCTTTTAAATGAATTATGCTACATATATTCTAAGTATGCTTATGTATACTGTGCATACAATGCTATAATACAAGTATATGTGGACTATCTACGGGACTCCTTCAAAATGCCCAAAGATGTCTTCCATTCTGTCTGCTCAGGATGCAGTGAGAGAGTGGCTAGGGAAGGATAAGGAGAAGAAGTATGAGCAAAATGGAAAACACACAACATCCTGGCTGAGCACTGCCTGCAAGACTATTAGTGCTGAAATCTCCTTTTTTCTTATGACTGTTTCTTGTCTCACTAAATGTGCTGCATATGGCATATCCGTCTCCTTGTGGCACAGCGTAGTCTCAGTGAAAGCTGGGTGTTGTTGAACTATTTCATGCCTGTTCCATATGGTTTCTTTAGGGAAGTGTGAAACCAACATTCTGATCGCATATTGCTTCAGATTCTTGCTAGAACAAGGCAAGAATACATACATATTATCATAAAGTCGTAAGCAGGATGAGATCTCATTTTTTTAGGAATTACAATCAGGAATTCTCTTATTTAGAAATTCCGACCTAACTTTTATTTTTTCTTAAATGTTTATTTATTTTTGAGAGAGACAGAGAGACAGAGTGTGAGCAGGGGCAGGGAGTAGGCAGAGAGAGATGGAGACACAGAATCCGAAGTGGGCTTCAGGCTCTGAGCTGTCAGCACAGAGCCCGACACGGGGTTCCAACTCATGAGCTGTGAGATCATGACCTGAGCCGAAATCAGCTGCTCAACCGACTGAGCCACCCTGACGCCCCCCAACCTGACTTTTTATTTGTGCCTTCTACCCTAAGTTCTAAATTGGAACTTCCCATATGAAACTCAGGGTCTATTGTGTGACTTCCTAGGGATTACATATGAGTTCTCAGACGAGCAGAGCATTGTCACAATAATACTCACTTTGACCATGACTGATGTCTTCTGGACATCACCAGCACCAGTGTGCTGGTCTTTGGTGACGTACCAGTGTCTTTGTGGTCATTGTGGCAGGAATCCGAACGTGTAGACATCTAAGTGAAGGTTAGGTTTGATAGTAACTTTATCCTCCAGTGATCCCAAAAAAGAGAAGCTTTCCCTGTATTTTATCCCAGTTTCTTTATGTCTATAAGCACAGCAGCCGTTGATTGATTGCTTTCTTCTGCAAGGGTTGCATTTAAAAATTTTTACCTTGAAAGCCCACAGAATCACATTTTCTTCAATACTGCCTCCAAGGTGAAACTTTTTTCTTCCTGTACCTATCCTTAGTTTGTTGGAGCAAGAGAGACTAGGTTTGTGTACCAAAATTTGTAACCTCATTTCTGAAACACTCAATTAATTTTATCATTATTGTTTTTTTATTTTTAGAGAGAGAGAGAGAGTGTGTGTGTGTGCAAGTAGGGGAGAGGGGCACAGGGAGAGAGAGAATCTTAAGCAGGCTCCACACTCAGTGAGGAGGCCAACACAGGGCTTGGTCCCATGACCCTCAGATCATGACCTGAGCTGAAATCAAGGGTCAGACAGTCAGCCAACTGAGCTGCTGAGGCACCCCTGAAGCGCTCCATTTTTAATTCAGAAATATAGCTATGTATCTCCGTAGCAGACATAAGGCAATATCAGTGTACTGTTAGTTTACTTTTGCTTTTGTTTGTTACCCTCAAATTACATTTGGCCCTTAAAGAGAGATTAACCAAGCTCACTTTTAATTCGTGTCAAAGATACTATTAGCTTCTCAAGAGCAATTGAAGGCATCTTGTTCAAGAACAATGTTCACAATTCTAACAAAAATACCTATTCTACAGCTTGCATGACTTCTTATTGTGGGGGATATGTTATTGCTTGTGGTATTGTGTTTATCGCATTCTTTGCATCTCGTTAGCACACACTCGCCTGTTTTTACTACATTCTATAAATTGGCTACTCTGTGTATAGCTCCTACTAGAGCATTTATTGTATAATGTTTTTATAGCCCTGCTGAGACCTATAATCTCTCCTTATTACTTTTCTCCTGTTCTTTTATCTCCCCAAATTATGAATTGCTGCAGAGTCTTGTCTCCTCCTTAATTATTTACACTTTGCACTGGGTGAATTCTGGTGCTTTCCAAGAGTTATTTGCCTCTTGCAGTACTGAATCTGGATCTTTCCATGTCTTGAGAATCCCTTCTCTCTTTTCCTAATCACAGTTTGATCTCTGACTTGAACTCAGACAGTATCTAAAAGCTCGAGATATTGTGTGGCTTTCTTTGCAAAATGCACTCTGGTACACCCCTAGATACTTTTTCTATGTATCACATAGGGTTTGGTTCAGCTGCTTAGAACAGAAAACCTGTTATAGAAGTCCAAGCAAAAAAGAGGATTATTTTTCTCTTTATGTAAAAGAGCCCCAGTGGCGGGCAGTCCAGGGCTGGTGTAGTATCTCCACAGTCATCACGGACCCTTCTGTCTTTCTGCTCTACCTTCCTTGGTGAGTGACCTCTTTTCCTAACTTTGTTAGTTGGCTGTTAAGATGCCTGCGGCAACTTCAACCGTCACATCCATGTTCCATGAAGCAGCAAAGGCAAATGGAAAGGGAAAGGGGGACACTCTTAAGCTGAGACCATGACCTTTAAAGAGCTTTCCTAGAAGTCAGATCCAGAGACACTTAGTTCAATCTCAGGGATAATTTGATACATTGCTTCACTCAAAATACAAAGCAAGTGACAACGGAAGAAGAGGAGAATGGATGTTTGGTAAGCAACCAGGAGTGCTTGCTGTCCTTAGGCATTCCACCCCTACTGCGTGGGCTCCATACTTGCAGTGAAAGCTGTGTTTAAGCCTGGCAGGCTCCCCAGGTTACAGATAGAGGAGGAAGCACAGCTTCTCTCCCTGGGAACCTTCTAACCTTATCCAGAATTCCCAGGACATGAGGAACCTTTTCAGGGACCTACACCAAAGCTAACACATAGTCCTTTTTCCAGGGCTGATGCCCCTTCTCAAAGATGACTTTTACTAAACTCTACTTGTAGGAAACATTGATCATTTGCAAAATCACGTGTCTTCCAAAGCTGTTGCTTTAAACTTTACGCCTTTATTTCTTTGAAACTTCAATTTTGCTACTCAAAGCTGAGACTTCAGAATTCACAAAAATCTTTTATCTCTGCAAAAGCCTGGCCTGGGTCTTAACATTTGATGTTTCTGTTTTATTTTATTTTTTTTTTCAACGTTTATTTATTTTTGGGACAGAGAGAGACAGAGCATGAACGGGGGAGGGGCAGAGAGAGAGGGAGACACAGAATCGGAAGCAGGCTCCAGGCTCTGAGCCATCAGCCCAGAGCCCGACGCGGGGCTCGAACTCCCGGACCGCGAGATCGTGACCTGGCTGAAGTCGGACGCTTAACCGACTGCGCCACCCAGGCGCCCCGATGTTTTTGTTTTTAAGATGATTGTCTTTGCCATGAACTGTAAAAAATCCATTCAGGGGAAAAAACTATCCCTTGAGTAAATGACTTGATTCCTTTAACTACCCTCTGTGTATCCATGTGAGACAATACAGGCAGAAAGTTCTCGCTGTTGCCTCATAGGGACAACTAACCACCAGGAACCTTGGGTAAGATTTGAAAATGTTATTGACTAAATTAACAACAGTAACATAAGCCAAGAGGGCAATGCAGTTAAAGGTGCTAAGTGCAAAGAGCTATGAATTCAGACTGGGAGCCATGAGGGAAGATACTCGAGGGCAGGAACCATTGCATTGGTCCTTGATGAACCGATGTCAGAAAACAGATGAAACAGCATTGCAAGCTGAGGAAACAGCACCAGCTAGAAAGGGGCCAGTTTAGTTGAATTGTACAAAAGATAAAACTACTTTGCCTGGCACAGTCTTTAGGCAACAACTCCTTATTAAATATCACCTCTGTCCAGGTTGCATGCTAAGGTCATGCTTCAAAGGTAGAAAGACCTGATCTCTGACCTTTAGGAATTAAGGGGCTTATTGAGGAAAATAGATAAATAAGTAACAAGTTATAGTAAAATTTGGCTAGTGTTCTAATTGGAGTACAAGGAATAATGGTGGTTGGGTGAATGAATTCATTTAATAAGCATTTATTGGAGTAAGTACCTCCCTGCGCCCATGTGACAGGTTCTCGGATGACAGTCACTTGGGACCCAGGGGAAAAGAAGGGGACAGTGTCCATAAGTCCTTGAACTTACAGTCTGAGAATAAAAAGAGGAACCCAGCATAAAGGTTGAGCTGAACTCTCACATTTATGTCCTGTTGCAAAATTGGGGCTATAAATGTGGAAACTTTGCTACTAAATATTTTAAAACATGAAATAATTGCTGTATTTGAAAAGGACTTTAATAGCTTCCTTGAGGAAATAAAAATGAGCACTGTGCACATCACAACATTTTTTAGATTCTCTTTTGCTAGCATAACACCCAAAATCCAAATGAGAGGGTTACAAAATGAGTATACAGAAGATTGGACCTGGTGAGAATAATTTGAAAACCTATTTTGAAGATTTTCTTCTCCCCTTCCTTCCTCTCCTTCCTCCACCTCTCTCCTTCTCTCCTTTCTCTCTCTCTCTTTCTTTATTTCTTCCTTCCTTCCTTCTTTCCTTCTTCCCTTCCTTTTCTTTTTCTTTCTTTCTTCCTTCCTTCCTTCCCTCCTTCCTTCCTGTCTGTGTTGCAACATTGTTAAACACAACCTCTTTCTCTTCTGTTAAAACCAAAGCTTCTGAATATTGAGTAGGATATCTATCTTGTCATACTTGCCTTTATTCTCAACTTAATAATTAACACTTATTTACTGAAGGCATCAGATGTTCCCAAATGAGTGTTAAATCTGCAAATGAACTTTCGTTTGTTCACTGACAAAGAGGTTTATGATCCTGTTTGGAGAGATGCCATGCAGCCTTGAAAACTGAATTAAAAATATCAGTGGTTATGCCACTAAGATAAAGTTGGGTATAAAGAAGTTCCTCATGCCAAGAAGAACACCATTCCATTTTAAAGAAAGCTCCAATCTGATTGGCCTGATTGGAACAGACAGGTCAATGTCAAATGCCATGTGTCCAACTGTGTTGTAGGTACTTCATTCCTTTACTGATGCCATTTTTGATGAGTGGATGAAAAGATCCAATCCTCCTGTGGATGCCTGGCCTCAGGAACTGGCGCCCATTGGCCACAATCGGATGTACAACATGGTTCCTTTCTTCCCTCCCGTGACTAATGTGGAATTCTTTTTAACTGCAGACCAACTTGGCTACAGCTATGCCATCGATCTACCAGGTAATGAATGCAACTTCTAAGTGGGTAATTCATGCATCTTCTAAAGAACTTTTCTTTCTTTTTCAAAATATAAATCAAGAGCTTACACTGATGTACTCAGGTTTGGTTAAGTCAGTTGGCAATTTTCTACTATATATATATATATATATATATATATATATATATTTAGCAAAATGTGCCTTGGAATGACCAATTAACCATCAGAAAAGGGACTGGTTGGATGACTGAATTAATAAATAATAATATGTAATAAATAAGTAATCCGAATCCATAAAATACCAGCCATGGTTTGAAAGGTCTACCCAATAAAATCAAAATGCACTAGGCCCATGTAGACAGGGATTAGCAGGACTTAGCCGTCACTTAAAGAAGGGCTGCATGCAGGGTTAGGCAAGTGCAGTACTTGCCCTGAGCACAGAGTTCAAGGGGAGACAGAAAAAATTCAGGAATTGAGATAAATAATAATGCAATGCAATATTTTTCAGAAATCAAAGTTAATGCAAAAAAGATGAATACACTATCAAAATTTTATTAAAGACAGGATTGTGTTGTTTGTTCATCCACTCCTGCATTATCTTGTGACAACACCAATTGCTTCCAGTTAGCCCATATCACCCGTGCTGGGTGGGTTTATGAGATTGATGTTGGCCTGCCAACGCATTGGACTACATGGGGCTTCAGCTGTGTTCTTCATCGCCGTTCTTTAAGTCATGTTTTTAAGCTTCAGATTTTTTATTAGCTTTTCCCACTTGTCAGAATATGGGAGGATATTTTGATAAGTGTCTATACACAGGCACCTATTTTTCTATTTGCTGAGACCCCAGTATGGCGCCACGTGCCATTTAAACCATCTTAGGACAGGCTGAGAGAGAAAAGGTAAAACAATAAAAAAAAATCTTGCTTTGTCAAGAATCCCCCAAAACACACAGCCCATCTGCTGGTGAGTTTTCCCTGTTTGTGTCTATTTCTCTTCCCTAAATCTCAGCCTACGATGTAATCACAATGACTTCTGAGCTCACATCTCTCTCTGACTTCAGAGTCTTTCAGGCCCTGGAACCTGTCCCTTGTTTTTCCTTCTAGTCCTGCAACTTTGCCTACTTGTTCTCCTTACTTATTTGAAGTTTCCTTTCTTTGGACAGCTGAGATATCTTTTTGAAACTTCATTTTTTTCTCTGGAATTGAACATAGTAATAATCAAAAAGTTTGGGATGTGCATTTGCCCATTCTTCCATTTCCTCTGACATCAGCTAATTAACAGGTATAGATTGAGAGTCTAAATATGCCCAGAAGGCATTAACTCATTAGAAGACACAAATTAATGTTTCACTTAATGGTCTGACAAAGAAATTTACAATCCTCTCTGAGGAGACATAACTGTAACCTAAGGTCGGAGAAGGGAGTGGAAGATTTGGGAAAGGCTTCTTGAATCAGATTCAAAGATGTGGGGGATCTTCTGAAGGTGAGGTGGAAAGAAGGGAGCATTTTCGACTGAAGAAGGGCAGGGACAGAGCTGTGAAAGGTGCAGTCTGTATAAAGGACTGTGTGAAGATGCTTGGTCGGAGAAGAAGGCTTGGGGAGAAGATTACCCGCATTAAGTTCGGATCTCATTACTGGGGACCTTAAAAGCTAGGCAGAAACCACAATGAGATGCCACTTTCCACCCATTAGGATGGCTATTACAGACAAAGCAGTAAATAACCAGTGTCACTTAGGCTGTGTGGAGTAATTGGAACCCTCCTGTACTGCTGGGGGGAATGTAATGTGGTATATAGCTTCTGCGGAAAACAATATGGCAGTTTCTCAAAAACTTAAGTATCAAATTACCATATGATCCAGCAAAGATTCGAAAGCAAATACTCCAACAGCTATTTGTAAACCTCTGTTCATAGCAGCATTACTCACAATCGACAAAAGAAAGAACTCAACGTCTACCCAGGGCTAGATGGATAAACAAATTGTAGCCTATGCATGCGATGGAACACTACTCAGCCTTAAAAAGGAAGGAAATCCTGTCATATGCTATGACATGAAGGAATCTTGAAGATCTTATGCTAAATGAAATAAGCCAGTCACAAAACAGCAAAAACTGTATGATTTCACCCATATGAGGTATCTAGAGTAGTCAAATGTATAGAGACAGGGGCTGGGGGCTGGGGGATTGGGGAGATATTATTTCAGTTTGCAAGGTGAAAAATATCCTGTGGATAGATGGTGGTGAGGTCACACAACAGTGTGAATGCACTAACGCCACAGAACTGAGCATTTAAAAATAGTTGTGATGGTTAAATACATGTCATATGTGTTTTACCACAATTTAAAAGAACGATCATTTTTTATTCATGAGCAAAGAAATGGCAGAATAAAATCTGTGTTTTAAGAATAAGGTTCTGGCAACAGATGTTGGATGGTAGCAGGAGGAGAAAAATTACCGACAATCTTCTTGGAGAGATTGCTTCAGGGTGAGTAGGGGCCATCTGTGGAATTGGAGGAAAATCCTAGAAGGAGGATTTTACATTTAGGCAAATGCAGGATGTAGAGTAAGAACCCGCGTCAGAGAAATCGGATTTAAGAATAGCTGGCCAATGAGGTGCCTGGGTGGCTCAGTCAGTTAAGTGCCAGACTTCAACTCGGTCATGATCTCACCTTTCACAAGTTCGAGCCCTGTGTCGGGCTCTGTGCTGATGGCTCAGAGCCTGGAGCCAGCTTCAGATTCTGTGTCTCCCTCTCTCTGCCCCTCCCTCCCTGTCTCTCAAAAATAAATACAAGCAATAAAAAAAAAAAAAAAAAAAAGAATAGCTGACCAAGGAGAAGGGGATTTTTAAAGAAATGACAAACTGGCATAAGTGTATTAACATGAAATCCATTAATTTTGTGGAGAGTGCTTATAAAATAGATTTAAGTCAAGTATTAGATCTATCATGTGGAAGATTCAGATTACATTCACAACTATTTAAATGGGTGCAAACTTCATCTGCTTCTGCTATTGAATGTCTCCTGTTATAATAGCCAATCTGACCTGCCTCACACATTTATCATCCTATTAACAGGTAGAGAAGTAGTTGAAATTCTCCATTTGAGGGCTGTATATTTTGCAGTTCCCCCAGATACTATTTTAGCATACACTTTAACAAATGAGATTCTAACTCACGAAAGTAGTTATATACTTCCTTGGAGGGTTTATTCTGTATAAATGTTTGTCGTAAGAAATTTAAAAATGCAATCAGCTGTATGTAGATAATCGAATGCCATTTCCTCAAGAAAGACAATTCTGGATATGACAAAGTGTTGGTGGGGAAGGGAAAGATAAATTTTATCCTGGCCGGTAGAGTTTTGCTTTATCAACAAAAAATGCACGTGAAAAACAAATTGGTGTATTCTTTTCTTCTCTAAGAGTATTCAGCTGATGAAAATCCCCATTGTCGACCCTTCTCTTCTGCTTTTATTGCAGTTGAAGAAACTCCAGGTTGGTCCACAACCCTCTTGGTGGTTATGGGAATGTTGGTGGCTCTGGTTGGCCTTTTTGTGCTGCTGTTTTTCCTTCAGTATAGAAGACTTCGAAAAGGCTACACACCCCTAGTGGAGACACATTTAAGCAACAAGAAGTACACAGAAGAAGCCTAGAGAGCTCACGCCTTTCCCTAGAGAAGCGGCCGTAGGACCCTGCTGATGTACAAACGAATCCTCGCTGTCCCTCCTTTAGTTGAAGATGTTTTACACGGTTCTTCCTATTGTAGTGATTATCCCAAACACAGAAGACGCTTAGCTGTAGTTGCTGGTTTACTTGTTTAACAGACTCAAACTGGAATGTTTGAGGCTATTTCTCTCACCAAACTAAGGTAGAGCTAACAATTTATGGTATCTGATAATAACTTCCACACTGATTAAGCCTCCTCGTGTTCTGAGAACACACACACATGCACGTGCGCGCACACACACACAATTGATAGAGTGGGTTCATTTTAATTTGCAGGTCAGTGTAATTTGAGACCGGGGCAAGATCGTGGTTCGATTTTTTCTTAGCCCAAGTGTCTTCATTTGTAATGGGGTGGGGGTAGGGGGGGCAGGTGCTTCCTGAGTCTCCATGAGTTTAGCTCTAAACATCAATGCTTTTAGGTGCCTTCCTGATTGTCTTTCTGAGGCCTGCTGTGTCTTTTCTTCTGTAGCCTTTACAATGTGCTTGAAGATCCTATTTTCCAAATAGGATGGAGAATGACTGAATGAATGAATGAATGATCAGTTTGATTCTCTTTCGTAAATTAGACTTTCCAGAATTTGTCAAAACCTGCAGTTCTTAACAGTAGACATATCATGAGATTCCATAGCTGGATAAACATTGATCCTATAGTGATAAATAGATGAAGGGTTAAGTTATAGAGTTTCCTAATTAATATACTGTTTTAAGTCTACTAACAAGTATAGAAACACTTCTTCGAGGAAAGGCTGACTGGAAAAGGCTGTGAGGCTAGAATCCTGGATATGGGACAATTTGATTAGAGTTTCATTACTCTGAGGTCTCATTTGGCTGATCCTGAACGAATTACTTTACCAAGTAGCCTCTCAGATGAGAAATTATTCATGTATAATGCCTTTGGTTTATTTTTAAGAGTTGACTTTAGATTTACTAATGCTGCGCTGTACTGACAGTGACCTATGGATGCTAATCAATTAAGTCTTATCATTTTAAAAGCAAACCATTCATACAAAATGCGACAATGCAGAATTAAATGGTTGTGTTCCACTAAGTAATCATTGTATCATGAGACATAAGAATGGACAATCTTTACTAAGATACACAGACTTACCAAGATGACCCCTACTTCTGAGAAGTTAACAGTTACTGAGATTTCAAGGTAAATTTCCTCTGCTCATATCTGGCACCTGTGCTTCAGGAGTGAGGCCAGAGTTCTAGAAGGTAGCCTGTGTGTCCACTCATTTCAACTCCTCTTTACTGGAATGGATGTGTGTGAAGAATGGGTGGGAAGAGGACCCTGGAGCTAGATACTTTCTACATAGGGGGGTGTGGTGCTAAAGGGTGTAAGATTCATCAAGACGCAGTGTTATCCCCTGGAATGAGACTGTGAAAGCCAGAGAAATGGACAAGGCCCATTCTGAACTGAATTTGAGCCTGAGTCTCGTAAAGCTACAGGTATATCTGAGAGTGGGCTCAGCACATGAGAATCAAGGTAGCCCAGGGTCCTTTGTGGACCTTTTCTAACCACAGCCACACATAGATCTCATTCCTGCCTTTAACAGTATCTATGGAAAATTCAGCAAAGTTTCATGAACGTACTCTAGTCCGGAAGGTTTACTCTCCGAACTTGGGGTTGTTGAGGAACACAGTTTTACATCCTGTTTTTAAGCTAAAAGAGAAACGTTAAAATGAAGACATAATTGTGCATGGTAGGTGTGTTTCTGAAAAGTTACGTTTAAATCAATGATATGTTAAAAGTACCAGGGGAAATTACTTCTTATAGATGAACTATATGAATAATTCTACAAAGCAAATAACCACCTCTAGCTTACTTTTCAGGTACATCAGAATTTTCATTCATCATATTCCCACACGATTTATTTAAAGCAAGATCTATCTGAGGTAGAAATAGAGGGTAATCACTTACACTTAGCTACTTTTATCTATAGTGAATGCAACTTTTTACAAACATTATGTTTTATAATGTCTTCCTAAGAGAAACGATTTCCTAATTTTATAGTCCATAGAAGAGGAATAAAATTTTCTAACATTTTCTAACATCACAATAAATCAATGATGAATGCCTTTTATGAAATTTAAAGGTGGAGTGAACTTGTTGGAATGAAAAAGTTGGTATTTACTTACATTGAATATTATGCAAATAAAGTCAGAAAATACCAGGAAGCATTGTACGGTTGTATTTCTCAATGACAGTGGAAAAACTCCAACCTTGAAGAAAATGAATAGATCACTGTATATGCTTCTATCCTCAGTATTAGAAAAATTGTATGTAAATGAATTATGGTTTCGAAAGAAATGCTTTTATAAAGCAAACATTCTGAAGTGAAATTAAACCTAACAGCTACCTTTCCTTTGTGAATGAAACTCTCTTCTAATTGTAAAATTCCTTGCTATTAATTTGTGTTCTGCTTAGGATTTAACATTGTTAATTGTAGTAATCCTAATGAGTAATTTTAATCTCATATTAACAAGAAGTAAAAAAAAATTATTAAAGAGAAAAATGAAAAAAAAAACACGTTTTGCAGACTTTTGTCCATCTGTTGGGGGCTATTGTTTTTTAATTTGTGAACATCAATTCCCATCTTTTTCGCACTCAATATACATATATTGGAATATGTGTGTGTGAGTGTGTGTGTGTGTGTGTGTGTGTGTATAAAACACATAATAACTACTTCACTTTTGAAAATAAGTTCTTAAACTGATGTTTCTACTATCGTCTGAGTTTTTCAGCAATTGCTACTTCTTGGCTCTCAATTGCAGGGCTAGAGAAACCAGACAGCAGCCTACTCCCAGGTGACAAGTTACACTCGATGTCTCCACAGTCTAAAGACTGATCTTGGGGTAAGGTAGGGGAGTAGGGTGGCTACTTGAAGTCACTGACCGGGGAGGCAAGGTCCTGCAGCAGCTAACTTGCTGATCCTCTTGCAAACTTGCGATCATTTTGTTGGGGACGCAGAAGAAAGGAGTTAGAGTCAGTGAAGTATGTGGTGTTCGCTTCCATGTTTAGAATCTAAGCTTCTAAAGGTCAGGTTGGATGCCTCTCTGTTCAGCTTCAGTGCCATTGTATCAAAGCACTTTAAGTGCTCAGAGAATGTGGGTGGTTAATTGATACAGGCATATAAAGAGTCAATTCGCTCCCCAGTGGGGACACAATTACTCTCCTCAGTGCGATGGCAAAACCCCAAGTTGACCTCTTCCTATTTCTGCAGAGTCTTGCTCGTCCTGAGTGCTCTATAAATATTTTTAATGAATAAACTGTTCTCAAAGTAGAACTTTTCATTCCGGGCCTCTGGCATCTGTTTTGACATGTGCCGGAGAAAACATAAGATAGTGGGATCTTGAATCCCTGCCATGAAATTAATAACAACCTCTCTTTCAGATTCTGAGTTGTACATACGCTGTATGGAACTTTATTCCATCCAACCCAATGCAAGGGAATACTTTCAGCTGTATTTTCTTGTCCCCACTGTTGGCAGGCCCCAATTCTACCATTTACAGGGACAAGGATAGAAAGCGAAGACTTCGTGGTATCATTTTAGGGCCTTGGACTATCTGAAAGCTTTCTTTCAGCGAAGGTGTTAGTGGCAAATTAGTGCCTTTCTTATGCAGATAGACTCAGGAGTTTGTGCAGAAACTCCCCAAAGATGGCATGATACTTTGACTTTAGCTACAATGGCAATTCAAGCTGAAGATAACCCCTGTGAATGTAATTACGCTTTGGCAGGTAGTTTAATGAAATCTTGAAAACAACATGCAAGAAAATGATGAGGAATGGGATAAGTTAAAGTTTTCTAAAAGAAAACAAAACAAAATTCGAGGTTCCTGTTGAAGACATGTACGTCTCTCCATTTTCATCAAGATTATGTCCATTTGGCAGAAACCGTTAACCCACTTGTGTTATTTGCCCCACCGACTCAAGTCAGACTTCATGAATGTAATTAACATGACTGAATTTGGCCGTTTCTCAAGCCGTTCTCTGCTATAACTATCACCTCATCTCCCACATGGAATTGTGCTCTGTGTTGTAAACAAGGCCTCATAGAAAGACTTAAGCTTGTCTTTTATTAAAATAGTAGGTATTTCACTGCCAGAGTACCCACTCTGACTACTCATTCACTTTGTCTGTTATTGAGCATTTCTGAATTTGTAATTAGCAGACCATCCTGATTAACAGCAGAGTAGAATTAGGCTGACGACAAAGCAAAAACTGCCCTCTTGTGTTTTATTAGAAAATTGCACTGTGTGGTAAAGTCCTAGCTTTTTTTTTTTTCTGTACTGTGGTTAGTTGCCTGGGGTGGGGAAAAACAAAACAAAACAAAACAATCCAGACGCTAAAAGATTTGCCATGAATTCAGAAATCAGGACAGATAAAGCACAATATTGAGAAGGAAATTATTTCCTGTGGAGGCAAGGTAATGATAATTAAGGCTCTTAGAATTTCCCTTTTAACAGATTTTGAAATGTTAAATGTTCAACAGTAAACTATAAAAGTTTCAGGGAACATTTCAGCTGCTGGGCAAAATTCTTTTATGCTTGTCAAACATACACAGGGGATATTTTATCATTTATCATACAATATGATTTATAGGATCATACTACAGCTGGAGGTTGGGGAAATTTCTTTTTCAATTAAAAACTGTTACCGAGAAGCTGGTAAATTTTGGAAAAGGTGTTAGGGGTCTTCTGAAAAAATACTGGATCAATGAATTGAAACCAGATTTAAATATTTGAGTTTGGGTGAGGGTGTGAACAGGGTCAGGAAATATCCTTCACTGTGGAAAATTCACTTTTCAAGACTAGACTATTGGCACTATGGCACCAACAGCAAATACTTATTTGGGTGCCCACAAGTGGCTTAGCTTATATTAGGTGATTGAAAAAGGGACTTAAGTAGTAAAGAAACCAAAATTTCTTTAATTTATTTTCAGTGCTTACTTATTTTTGAGAGACAGAGCGTGAGCAGGGGAGGGGCAGAGAGAGAGGGAGACACAGAATCTGAAACAGGCTCCAGGCTCTGAGCTGTCAGCACAGAGCCCCACGCAGGGCTTGAACCCACCGTGAGATCATGACCTGAGCCAAAGTCAGACAGACGCTTAACTGACTGAGCCATCCAGGCGCCCCAAGAAACCAAGCTTTCTATCTAGTTTTGTAAAGCTTCCCCTTCCAGTATGTATACCCAGGTAAAGATTAAAGGGAGAAATACAGGGCAAGGCTTCCCCCCACCCCACCTTATTCTGGGTTTTGTTTACATGAGAAAAGTGGGGGTTCAAAATTTTTCAGCTGAATCTACCTGTTTTCTCTATCTTTGGTGGTTCTCTCGAAGGGGGATTCCAGACACAGTGATGGTAGCTGTTTTTATGGGGAGTATGAAAAAGGCAAAAAACAAAACAAAACAAAACTGCAGAGTCAGATTTGAAACGCTTAGAAAGCTGCCAGAGGATGAAGGCTTCTCTTGAAGGGAATCATTAATGTGTGCCCTATTGATAAATATATTATTATATGACACATGTTGCTGGAAACCTAATTCTCAAAACGGCAAATTTATTATTAACGTTTCCACTGAAAGCCTCGTTTCCAATATTTTTATTTGCTTCTTTAAATAACAAGTTTTGACCTGACTGTTGACAGTGATCCATTCTTCCCTTCTTAAAAGAGTATCTGTATTTCAAAAGTCTTGCACTTGGCACCAAAGAGGCACACTGAGCTAAAACCATATGTGTTGAAGCTTTAAGTCACAGACCTATTTATGCAACAAGTGACCAGCCTTGAACACAGACAGACATGTAATCTCAGTCATAATCCTACAGTACTGTCTTGTGCCCCTGTCTCTTCTTCTGCCGTGACAAGCATACAACCTCCAACCTCTACGTCTCCGAAACTCTCATTTGAGCTACACATTTTCTTTTCGTTTTGGGCATTTTACAATTCCGAGGCTTGTAACATATTATAAACTCAAGGTCGTTTTCCTTCACTCTGTGCATTTCTCTCCTCTCAATGTCCTCTCATCAAGATGCCGCCTTCTTTGTGTTTTTAGCACGTTTACTTGAGATAGTCCCAACTCTTTGATCTTGTGCTGACTCTAAATCTTTTGCTGTCAGCCAGCAAAAGATATTTATCATACAATATGATTTGTATGAGAAAGAGACCTGGTGCGTCCCCAGTGCCCTGTCTGCCAGAGCTTGACGGCATCATCGGGAGTCTCCCACAATCAAAGGGCTCTTCCAGCCCAGGAACATGCAAATTTGTTTCTTTGCTACTTCAGTATGTCACAGTCCACATTTTGCAGCTTAGCTGCACAAGAGCAGGCATGATAAAATCATTCTGAAGTTGACACAGGGCGTAATGGATGTCAATTCATTGTTTTCAAGCAACAGCCAACAGAACATCAGATTACTGTGAACTCACCTTGCAGCTAGATGGCTACCTTGGACCTTTCCTCCACTTGCTGGAGACAGGATGCACCGGCGCGTGGCTTTTATCACAGAGCAATCTGCTCACCTTTGTTGTAGCTGTCGGGAGGCAAGATCCCTGCTCTCTGGAAGGTTTGGCTGAGACTTCTGGGTATGTACCTCACTATACATTGTCACAGGACAAAACAGATGCCTCAGCTCATTCCCCGCTTATAGCTGTCACCTGCCCCCGCTGGAACTGTTCCCTTCTCTCCACACTAAAAATGCCACTGGAAAATATTTGTTAAAAAGCCCACTATTTTTTCCCATTCAAACCACCAGTCAGTGACTTGACCTTAATTATTTCCCTGCGTGAAATCTCTGGCAGTCTAAGATAAGGGTTCTCTGCTCTCATGAATAGCATGGTATTTCCGGAGCCCTGTCACAGGCTGGTGTTCAATACAATCCAAGCATAATTCCTGTGTTGACATTTGGCAGGTTTCCTTTTAGCCCATTGGGCCTGGCTCTGGCCCAGTGGGGAGGGGGGCTTCCCGAGGGCTAATTTCAAAGGCAAAGGGGCACGCTGGGGATGAAATACCGACTGGCTTCAGAGGGCGTGGAAGTGAAATGCGTTAAGAAAGTTTTTTAATTTTATTTTTGAATTACTTTAGTTTTGTGTGGCAAAATATGTATAATATACAGTTTGCCATTATAACCGTTTTTAAGTGGTTCAGTGGCATTAAGCGCATCCACAATGTTGTTCACCGTCTCCGGCTATTTCCAGAACTTTTTGGTCAGCCCACACAGACACTCTATGCCCATTGAAAAAGAATTCCTCATTCTCCCCCTCCCCCGAGCCCCTGGAAACTTATTTAACATGGTGTTAGGAGTCTCTCCTACCTCGATCCTGAGACCCTCAGCTCTTGTGTTTTGGGTGGGAACCTTATGGTCTTAAATCAGTTACTCTATTCCATACCCCTGGCTGCAGTGTCTCAGTCATGAGTATAAAACTGAAAGCTGCAACGTTGGAAAGGAATCTTTGCTGAGGTTTCTGGGAAGTAAAGCAGAAAGACAAGGTGTCACCTTTGAGTGGCATGGTGTGAAAACACGAAGTCTGGAATCCCAACAGCCATTCTGTCTCCTTCAGGGAAAGTTTGAAGGTGAGGGGGCACTTTTTTTTTTTCTTTTAAATTTAGGCCCATCTGAGCTGGGGTTTCTCTTTCAATATGAAGATAAATTCATCTGTGGGGAATTTTAAAATAAAGTGAGAAAACAGAGGAGCTGGTTTACTTGTTTCTTTTCAGACACAATTATCCATTCCTTTATTGAGTAAGAAAATTTTCTTTGTTCCTTAAACATTGCAAGAAAAACAGTGCTGCACAAGGAAGGGCCCCTCTGAAGGCAGAGGGACATCCGGGATAGTGGTTCGTTCAGTATGTGGTCTCTGGAGCCAGAGTATAGGCATTGAAATTCCAGCTCAATCACTTATTTACCACTTAATCTTTATTTTTAACTTCTTTTTTTAAACTGTTCTGGGCTTTAGTTTCCTTGTCTGCAAAAAGGATATTAATAATGTTCCTCCAGGGGCGCCTGGGTGGCGCAGTCGGTTAAGCGTCCGACTTCAGCCAGGTCACGATCTCGCGGTCCGTGAGTTTGAGCCCCGCGTCAGGCTCTGGGCTGATGGCTCAGAGCCTGGAGCCTGTTTCCGATTCTGTGTCTCCCTCTCTCTCTGCCCCTCCCCCGTTCATGCTCTGTCTCTCTCTGTCCCAAAAATAAATAAACGTTGAAAAAAAAATTAAAAAAAAAAAATAATGTTCCTCCAGGGGCACCTGGGTGGCTCAGTCGGTTAAGCATCAAACTCACGGTGGGTGAGTTCGAGCCCTGCGTGGGGCTCTGTGCTGACAGCTCGGAGCCCGGAGCCCGGAGCCTGTTTCCGATTCTGTGTCTCCCTCTCTCTCTGCCTGTCCCCTGCTGGCACTCTGTTTCTCTCTGTCTCTCAAAAATAAATAAATGTTAACAATTAAAAAATTACAATGTTCCTCTGTCTCCAAACACACACAGGTTGATGCAGGACTGAGTTGAGTGCATATATGTATGTTCTTCAGAACACTGCCTGTATAATAGACTGGGTGGTTTACACAAGAGACGTTTTCTCAGGGCTCTGGAGGCTGGAAGCACAAGATCAAGGTGCCGGTAGAGTTGCTTTCCCCTGAGGCCTCTCTCCATGGCGGGCAGATAACTCCCCTCTTGCTTCCTCTTCACATGGGCTCACCTCCAAGGGCACGCATTCCGGGTATCTCGCCATGTGTCCAACTTCCCTCCTCTTTAAGGACACCAGTCAGATTGGATTAGGGTCCCCTCGCCCCAGTTGCCTCATTGGTAACTTAATCACTGCTTTAAGGCCCCATCTCCACATATGGTTACATTCTGAGTTTGGGGGGGTTGCGATTTCAACCACAGAAATTGGGGGCAGGGGCATAATGCGGCCGACAACATCCTGGAACAGAGAAGCCGCTCAGTGAGTGTCGAAGTTATGTGTCAGGTCTCTATGGAACGCCTGGCACGTGACACCAGCGCTGTGGGTGAGACTTCTTGATCGAGACGGGCGATCACAGCTCCGAAACTCAGAAGCAGGCTCTGCCGAGTTCGCAAAGGCATCTGCAAAGCTAACCAGGGCCCTGGTGTTGGATGGTATCTCTTTCAGGCGGGAAGGGCCTGGGTGATTTCTTGGTGCTCGGTCTGGGGCAGGGTGTCCCTGAGCCACAGACGGTTTCCACTGGCGTGGAGTCCTCTCACCACTGAGCCAGGAAAAGGGGGAAGGAAGACAGTGACAGAGCGAGAGAGAGGCACATCCAGGAGGGAGGGAAGGAACCAGGCCGCTAAGCCCCAAAGGGCACCGCCGCCTTTTTCACTTGGTGGAGAGAGAACAGGAATGCAAATGGTGTGTGAAATGTTAAATGTGAGTGAACTTTAAGCAATTGACACGGTGCTTCTGCTTCATTACCGATTTCTTTCTTTCTTTTTTTTTTTTTTTTTTTTTTTTTGCTAGGGAAGCCAGAGCAAATGTTCCGTGTTTCCTGCTCTTTCTAAGACATGAACTTTACTGTCAGGCTCAAGTTGGATTCACCACAGGTATACCTGGGAGCCTCAGATCCTACTTTTTCCTTAGTTTGCGCCCTCGGCTTGGCTTTGAGCCAGGAGAGAAACAGAAGGGGACTGTACAGGCGGGAGGGGAAGGGCCGACTAACTCCCCACCACTCTCAGTCTGGAGCGGGAGGTATTTACTGGCTTCCAGAACAGTCTAGAGAAATGAAGAGATTTCCCCCTGCCTAACCACATGCTTCTCTGTAAAGTGTTTCACTTTATAATTTTAACCTTCCAGAGGTCTTTTTTGGTCCTTCCATATTTCGTCTGTTGTCTTTCACATATTTGACTGCTGTAGGACATATTCTTCCGAAAATGATGCATTGATGCCCTTAAACTGCCTTACAAACCGCACATGGGATTTGCATGTATCATCGAACCAATGAAAATTGTGCACTACACCGCATAGGGGCCACCCACCGGGAGCCAGCTCAGTCTCCACAGAGCTGTTAGGGTTTTCTCCTTGCACTATTTGCGTACTTATTTGAATATTGTTTTCATTAACATTATTTATTTATTTATTTATTTTTATTTTTTTAACTTAGTTTTTCATTGTTTATTTATTTTTGAGGGAGAGAGAGACAGAGTGCCAGTGAGGGAGGGGCAGAGAGAGAGGGAGACACAGAATCCGAAGCAGGCTCCAGGCTCTGAGCTGTCAGCACAGAGCCCAAGGTGGGGCCCGAGTCCACGAGCCTTCGAGCTGGGAGATCATGGCCTGAGCTGAAGTCCTCAAAGACCTCAACCGGCTGAGCCACCTAGGTGCCCCAGTATTTATTTATTTTTGAGAGAGAGAGAGAGAACATGAGTAGGGGAGGGACAGAGAGGGAGGGAGACAGAAGATATAAGCAGGCTCTGCACTGTCAGCACAGAGCCTGGCGTGGGGCTCGAACCCACAAACTGTGAGATCATGACCCTAACTGAAGTCAGACGCTTAACCCACTGAGTCACCCAGGCACCTCACTTATCTGAATATTTAATTCTATGTTCACGCCTTAATATCTTAGAAAAGTGAGTGGAAAATGAAACAAACAAACAAGAAAATAACACTAATGATAAACTTCACAAATGTAATACATCTGGGTCAAAGAGGGGAATCGAATGGGGATCGATTTAAACCCAGCAGGATGTAAGCTGGTTAACCGTGGGTTTGGCTGCAAAAGAAAAGCGTAGAAAGAATATTAAAAATCCTGAAAATACATGCTCAGACATTATGTGGAAATGGTGAGGTGTACTTAAAAATTCACAATACTGTTTCACTCCTTGGGAATATGTATTTACTGTGGGCTTTCAACTTCAAGTTCTTTGGATATTTACCATCCTTAGAATTAGATTTGGTGGCTGTCAGGTAAATGGTATTCGGCCAAGGCTAATTTTAATCTGCACTCATAACCCTGGACTATTCTGTTTCATTAGGCTATTAAACATATCAGAATAAGTACATATCTATGTACTTAAACTCTTAAATCTAAGCAAAATGAACTTTATTTCCACCCCTCCCCCTGTCCAAATGATATACTTACTGAACAAAACTTAAACAAAGGAAATATAATTTGGCCCTTTTATCACTCATCACTGTTAACAATTCAATTAGTAATAAAAATTAAGGGCGCCTAGGTGGCTCAGTCAGTCAAGCGTCTAACTCTTGATTTCAGCTCAGGTCATGATCTCACATTTTGTGGGTGGAGTCATGGTTTGTGAGATAGAACCCGCCCCCCCCCCCTCCCCCGGCCCAGGCTCTGTGCTAACAGTGTGGGGCTTGCTTGGGATTCTCCCTTTCTCTGCTCCTCCCCCAGATGCACTCTTTCTCCCTCTCTCTCAAAATAAATAAATAGACATTTGAAAAAATAAACAGAAGCTATATTCCTAACCTTAATTAGAAAGTCTTTTAATTTCTAATGGCGCCGGGTGGCTCCATCCGTTAAGCTCCTGTTGATTTCAGCTCAGATCATGATCTCCCGATTGGTGAGTTCAAGCACTGCATTGGTTCCACACTTTCAGTGCACAGCCTGCTTGGGATTCTGTCTCTCCCTCTCTCTGCCTCTCCCCTGCTCATGCACTCTCTCTCTCTCTCTCTCTCTCTCAAAATAAATAAATAAAATGTAAAACAAACCTTTTTAAAAGTCTCTTTCCCAAAGCAGTAGGCATGACTGAGGGTGCAACCTTGGGGTCCAGAAAGGATCATGTTTCTTTTTTCCCCAGGTATATGATACACGAAAAACTAGTAAGAAATCTGGGATTTCCATCTCGGGTTTCTCTCCTTTCTGTATTGCTCAGACCTGGTGGGATGGATGTAGTCTTCAGTCTGACTTCTGTCTTTTCCCAAGGGAAAAAACACTGGCAATTTGTTAACTGTTCCATTGATTCCCATGATGCCACGGGAGGAGTTTGAAAGCTGGTTGTAAACAGTTCAGCAGACCACCGTGGTCCAGCTTGTTTTTAATGTTATAAAAATATTTTTAAAGGTGTTATTAAATTTTAAAAAGTAAACACGCATTTGACTTTTATATAGTTTTAAATTTGAAATTAATTACGTGTCTAATTTTAAAAATCGAGCACATTTTGAATATTCTAGAACAAAAAGTTTTTGAAGCAAAATATGAAAAAGAACTTAATATTCACACTGACTTTGCAAGTTTTATGAAAACTTATTGAAATATTGAATACTTAAAAAAAATTTTTTTTAATCTTTATTTTTGAGAGAGAAAGAGACAGTGTGAGTGGGGGAGGGGCAAAAAGAGAGGGAGACACAGGATCTGAGGTAGGCTCCAGGCCCTGAGCTGTCAGCACAGAGCAGGACGTGGGGCTTGAACTCACAAACTGCGAGATCATGACCTGAGCCAAAGTCAGACACTTAATCGACTGAGCCACCCAGGAACCCCAGAAATATTGAATACTTTAACTACAGTTCTATTGTATTTTTAATCCTCCAATCTTTACTATCAACATAAAGTATTATAAAGAAATCTAGATTATAAAACATATTGATTTTACTTAAATTGTGATAAAAGTTAATTTTATTAAACACATCAATGGAATATTTATGAAAAAACTTATAAATGTAATACGTCTCTATCATTACTCATCCAAATGTTGGTGGCCACAACCACAAGACTAATCATGCGACATAATAATTGAATTTAGTTATCTTTACGCTTTAGTTTACTTGCCATTATATAAAAGCCAGAATTTGCACATATTTTTTAAATTTTGTGCTATTAAAGGTATATTTGTTGTTTTGACGCAGGGGTTTGCAAACTTTTATCTCAGGAGCCAGATGGTTATGTTAGACATTGCAGGGAAGGACAGTTTCTGTTGTAACTACTTGAATTTGTTTTTCTTTTTTCAGGCTCTATAGTTTTTTTTTCCTTTCACTGTATTGAGGCATTATTGACCTACAGCACCATATAAGTTTAAGGTGTACAGCACGATGATTTGACTTAGACATAATGTGAAATGATTACAAGTTTACTTAACACGCATCCTCTTGTATAGATGTCTAAAAAAAGAAAAAAAATGTCTTTTCCCTTGTAATGAGAACTTTTAGGATTTGCTCTCTGGCAGCTTTCAAACATAACCAGAGGGCAGTGTTAATTACAGTGATCATGTACATTTCATCCCCACCCCTTATGTATCTTTTAACTGGGGGCTTGTACCTTCCAACCACATCCTGCCTGCTTGTTACTGAAGTGGTCTGTGCTCTGCTGTCCTTTGAAGGATACTGTCCTGTTTCCACTGCCCATGCTGCAGTTGGGTGAAGCTCTTTCAGTGACTTGTGAAGGCATCTCCCAGGGTACCAGCTGCCCTGGGAACCTGGGGTTTGACATCAGACTAGCCTTGTTTCTGAACTCCCTCACTGTCTCTTTCCCTGAGGAGGAAGGAGAGTGTTCCCCTCAAGATCTGGCAGCTTTTCCTTTACAAACCTTAGAACACCAGATGTGTGATCTCACTTCTTCCCTGGGACAATGGCACTACCTTGTCCCAAAAGAAGCTAAACTTGGAACCTTTCATGGGTCCCTACATTCACTCCTGCAGAGGCCCACATTCAGGACTTGCCTTCCCTACGACACCCGGGTGACCTTCAGGCATCCTTTTCTTTGAAACAGAGAACACAAAACCAACCTAACACAAGAAGACCGATTTAGCTTCTGCTGGAATATCTGATTCTGTAAGTCAACACCGATCTCGAGCCCAACTCTTCCAGGATGGCCACAGCCTTCCAGAGTTTGTGAATACTGCTTATTGACTTTCCAACAAAATTCCTTTTTTTTTTTTAATGTTTATTTACTTTTTGAGAGAGAGAGAGAGAGACAGAACACGAGCAGGGGAGGGGCAGAGAGGTTTCATTCTTTTTGATCACCGAGTAATATTCCATTGTGTATATATATACCACATCTTCTTTATCCATTCATTAGTCAATGGACATTTGGGCTCCATACTTAGGCTAGTGTTGGTAGTGCTGCTATAAACATCGGGGTGCATGTGCCCCTTTAAAACAGCACTCCTGTATCCTTTGGATAAATACTTAGTAGTGCAATTGCTGAGTCATAGGGTAATTCTATTTTTAACTTTTTGAGGAACCTCCATACTGTTTTCCAGAGTGGCTGCACCAGTTTGTATTCCCACCAGCAGTGCAAAAGTGTTCCCCTTTCCCTGCATCCTTGCCAACATCTGTTGTTGCCTGAGTTGTTAATTTTAGCCATTCTGACAGGTGTGAGATTGTATCTCATTGTGGTTTTGATTTGTATTTCCTAATAATGAGTGATGTTGAGCATTTTTTCATGTGTCTGTGAGCTATCTGGATGTCTTCTTTGGAAAAGTGTCTATTCATATCTTTTGCCCATTTCTTCACTAGATGATTTGTTTTTTGGGTGTTGAGTTTGATAAGTTCTTCATAAATTTTGTATACTAACCCTTTGTCTGATATGGCATTTGTAAATATCTTCTCCCATTCCATTAGTTGCCTTTTAGTTTTGCTGATTGTTTCCTTTGCTGTGCAGAAGCTTTTTATCTTGATGAGGTCCCAATAATTCATTTTTGCTTTTATTTCCCTTGCCTCCAGAGACTTGTCAAGTTGCTGTGGCTGAGTTCAAAAAGGTTGTTGCCTGTTTTCTCCTCTAGGATTTTGATGACTTCTTGTCTTATGTTTAGGTCTTTCATCCATTTTGAGTTTATTTTTGTGTATGGTGTAAGAAAGTGGTCCAGGTTCATGCTTCTGTATGTCGCTGTCCAGTTTTCCCAGCACCACTTGCTGAAGAGACTTTTTTCCATTGGATAGTCTTTCCTGCTTTGTCAAAGATGAGTTGGCCATATGTTTGTGGGTCCATTTCTGGGTTCTCTATTCTGTTCCATTGATCTGAATGTCTGTTTTTGTGCCAGTTCCATATTGTCTTGATGGTTACAGCTTTGTAATACAGCTTGAAGTCTGGAATGGTGATGCCTCCAGCTTTGGTTTTCTTTTTCAGGGTTTCTTTGTCTATTTGGTATATTCTCTGGTTCCATACACATTTTAGGATTGCTTGTTCTAGCTCTGTGAAGAATGCTGGTGTTATTTTGATAGGGATTACATTGAATGTGTCAATTGCTTTGGGTAGTGTTGGCATTTTAACAATATTCGTTCTTCCCATCCAGGAGCATGCTCATCTCTTTCTAAAGTATTTCCAGAGCTGAACTCATCTGTGTGGTTCCTCACCCAGACCCAGACCTCAGATTTTCTTTCAGTTTTTTTCTTTCTCTTTTCTTTCTTTTTTTTTTTTTATAGAGGAGATCATCTCAGAGCCTCTTAAAGTAACAGCTCGCAATTTGCCCAATGAACTGTAAGTTAAGACCCCTGATTTGATAGTCAGCACCCACCCCAGATGAACGACCACATTCACTATTTCAAGGGTTCATTATTCTCCAGGAAATGAGTCCTTATTTTCAAGACTTCCTTGTCTGGGTAGTGCATGCTTTCCATATATTACTCTAGAAGCCACACATGGGATCCAGGTGTATGGCTCACACCAGGCTGGGTAATAGGGGTGCATCGTGGGTCTGTGACCTGTACTGTTGCACGGGGTCCTGTGCTCAGAAGGGCCTCGTGCTCACTATAGTGCTCTGTTGTCACCATCTTGAAATTCCTAGTAGTTTTATCTTTGAACCTGCACTTTGTACGTAACGTCTGTTGAGACAGTGCAACATATATGTGAGAGGAGAAGATACACATAATATGTGCCTGCCGTTCCTTGCTACTGCTTTTTTTTCTTTTTAAAGTTTATTTATTTATTCTGAGAGAGAGAGAAAGAGAATGTGTGCATGTGCACATGAGTGGGGGAGGGCAGAGAGAGAGGGAGAGAAAGAATCCCAAGCAGGCTCCACACTGTCAGTGCACAGAGCCCAACACGGGGCTTGAACTCATGAACCGTGAGATCATGACCCGAGCCGAAATCAAGATTCAGACACTTAACCAAATGAGCCACCACTGCTTTTGCATATAGCACTGGGGATGCCCCATGAACACAAACCTCCTGTGGACCCATGGTGTGGGAGGGAGTTCAGCAAGACACAAGGTGGGTACCAGCAAGCATGTTGCACCTGTGACAGGTGAGTAGGAACACGGATGAGCCTAAGGGCCACACTTTCATTTGAATGAGAACTCTCACTGAATGCAGAAAGGGGTGGATGGTGTTCCAAGTAACACAAATGGCCAGGGAACCTCATCATAGCTTTTCTCTATTAGTCAACCACTCCCTCTGACAATATGACACAGAAAGAAAAAGAAAACCCGAGCAACCCACTGCTCCTTTTCCTTCCCGGCCTTCCTTACTTGTCAGTAAGCTGAAGGTACAGAGTGTTGGTAGAATGTGTGAGAAGAGAAATGAAAACAATTCAGTTAGTGTTAGTTTGGCGCAGTGTTTTCACTGTTCTGGTAAGAACAAAACCCAAATGCATAAGCTAGGAAATACAGATTGTGTGATTTCAATGGTTTCTGCATAAGAGTTCAAAGCACTTATATTTCCATTTAAAACTGTCAATGCACAGTATAAAGATGAGCAATAAAATTCATGTTATAGCTTAATTTCTTAAGTGCGGTGTTAAATAGCAAATTAAAAAATACCATGACAAGTTGGGAGAGAGATCATGGAAGAAAGGAAACAGTTTATATTTTAGCACCTCGCACTATACCTTTTTCCTGGACAGGCCATCACACTTTTTCATTGTGCAGGGGATCTGGTAAATTATGTAGCTGTGCCTGCTGGGGATGCTGGCTGAGGTCGGAGAGGGATTCCCCATCTTCTTCAAAGGCCTGCAGGGCATCTTTGGAATCTGCAGGCCAGCAAGACTCTAGACGAATGCATTCGCATATTCCTTATGATAGCTCACTTCAGTCTCTCTTATGTCAGAGCAGAGTTATAGGCTGGCCGAGATACTGATTTTTCTCCACCCTCAGGGCTGTGGGCCCAGCCAAACTTGTCAAAAGCTCCAGGCCGGGCCCCTCTGCCCTCAAGTGGTCTCATGTATTGACATCAGAATGCCACACGTGTGGAGGGAAAGTTACTTTAGAGAGGTGCAGTTGTGGGCCAGATCAAAAGATTTTTTAAAAAGTCTATATAATCTCAGATGCTAGAGAGGAGGCTAGAAGAATACCTTTTCTCTAAAATGGATGTGATTTTTTTTTAAAGTGTATTTATTTATTCTGAGAGAGAGAACACATGCAGGAGAGAGGCAGAGAGAGGGAGATAGAATCCCAAGCAGGCTCTGCACTGACAGTGCAGAACTCAAGCCCACGAACCATGAGATCATGACCTGAGTTGAAACCAAGAGTCAGATGCTTAACGGACTGAGCCACCCAGCCGTCCCCCAAATGGATGTGATTTAACCGTAGGACCACTGCAGTGTTATCAGGTTTGGTTAGATTCAGCTAAGAGGGAGAATACAAAGTAAGCAATTCTTTTTTGGTTTGATTTACATGTATTGTGAACTGACTACCACAATATGTACAGCTAACACCCATCTTGTCACATAGACACAGTAAAAAGAAAAGGATAAAGGAAACATTGTTTTCTCCTTATGATGAGAACTCTTAGGATTTGATCTCTTAACCACCAGGCTATATCCCATGGAGCCGTGGTAGCTCTAGTCAAGTTGTCCATTCTGTCCCTTGTCCTTATAACTGGAAGGTTAGACCTTTTGACCACTTTCCCCCGATTCTGCATCCCCTCTGCTAACCACAAGTCTGAGCTCTTTTTCTATGAGTTTGTTTTTGGTGTTTTGTTTTGTTTTGTTTTAGATTCCATATACAAGTGAGATCATACAGTATTTGTCTTTGCCTGACTTATTTCACTTAGCCTCATGCCTTTGAGATCCATCCATGTTGTTGCAAATGGTAGGATTTCCTTTTTTTTTTTATGGCTGAACTATATCCCAGTGTGTGTGTGTGTGTGTGTGTGTGTGTGTATCACAACTTCTTTATGCATTTATCCATCAGTGGACACTTAGATTATTTTTATGTCTTGGCTATTATAAATAATGTTGCTATGAACATGTGGGTGCAGATATCTCTTTGAGTTAGTGTTTCTGTTGCCTTTGGATATATTCCTAGAAGTGGAATTGCTGGGTTATATGGTTGTTTCATTTTTCATTTTTTTGAGGATGCTTCATGCTGTTTTTCATGGTGGCTGTACCAATTTATAGTTCCACCAACAGTGCACAAAGGTTTCCTTTTCTCCACATCCATGCCAGCATCTGGTATGTCTTGTCTTTTTGATGATAATCATTTCAGCAGGTATGAAGTGATATTTCATTGTGACTTTAATTTATATTTCCCTAATAACTAGTGATGCTGAGCATCTTTCCAAGTACCTGTTGGTTTTTTGTATATCTTTTTTGGAGAAACAGGTCTTTTGCCATTTTTAAATTGAATTGTGTGTGTGTGTGTGTATGTATGTGTGTGTGTGTGTGTGTTATTGAGTTGTATGTGTTCTTTATATGTTTTGGATACTAATCCATTATCAGCTAAACAATTCGCAAGTATTTTTTTCCCATTCTGTAAGCTAAGTTGTCTTTTAACTTTGTTAATGGTTCCTTTTGCTGTGTAGAAACTTTTTAGTTTAATATAGTCTCACTTGTTTATTTTTGATCTTGTTGCTTGTGTTTTAGGTGTCATGTCCAAAAAATCATCCCCAAGACCCATGTCAAGGAATTTTATTCCCATGTTTTCTTTTTGGAGTTTCACGGTTTCATGTTTTACATTGTCTTTTTTTTTTTTAATGTTTATTTATTTTGGAGAGAGAGACAGAGTGCAAGTGAGGGAGTGGCAGAGAGGGAGGGAGACACAGAATCCGAATCAGACTCCAGGCTCCCAGCGGTCAGCACAGAGCCCGATGTGGGGCTTGAACTCATGAACCATGAGATCATGACTTGAGCCGAAGTTGGATGCTCAAGCGACTGAGCCACCCAGGCACCCCTTACAGTAAGTCTTTAATCCATTTTAATTTTTGTGTACGTTGCAAGATAATGGGTCCAGTTTAATTGTTTTACATGTGAAAATCCAATTATCCCACCACTATTTATTAAAGAAGAAACTCTCTTTTCTCCATTGTGTGTTCCTGGTTCCCTTTAAAAATATTAGTTCACTGTATATGTTTAGATTTATTTCTGGGCTCTCAGTACTGTTCCATTGATCTATTTGTCTGTTTTTATGCCAGTGCCATACTGTTTTGATGACTATAGCTTTATAGGATAGCTTAAAATCATGAAGTATGTTGCCTCCTGATTTGTTCTTCTTTCTTGGGATTTCTTTGGCTATTTGGGGTTTTTTCAAGTTCTATATAAGTCTTAGGAGTATTTTTCTACTTCTGTAAAAAATGCCATTGGAATCTTGATAGAGATTGCATTGAATCTATAGATGGCTTTCAGTAGTATTGACATTTTAATAATATTAATTCTTTCAATCCCTGAACACCAGATATCTTTCCATTTATTTTGTCTTCTTTGATTTCTTTCATCAATGCCTTGTAGTTTTCAGCATACAGCTCTTTCACCTTCTTAGTTAAATTTATTCCCACTTATTGCTTTTTATACTTTTATAAATGGGGTTGATTTATTTCTTTTTCAAAAATTTCATTACTAATGTATAAATATTCTACTTATTTGTGTATGTTAATTTTGTATCCTGCAATTTTACTGAATTCATTGATTAGATCTAACAGTTTTTTTGGCTGAGTCCTTAGAAGTTTCTATGTGTAAAATCATGTCTGAAATAGAGACAGTCTCACTTCTTCTTTTCTGATACTTTTTATTTCTTTTTTCTTGCCTGATTGCCATACCTAAGACTTCCAGTACTATGTTGAATAGGAGTGGTGAGAGCAGACATCCTTGTCTTGTTCCTGATCTTAGAGGAAAAGCTTTTGTCCTTTCACCATTGAGTATGATGTTGGCGGCGGGCTTGTCATATATGGCCTTTATTATGTTGCGATATGTGCCCTTTGTGCCTAATTTCTGAAGAGTATTTTTTATCATGAATGGATAAATGGATGTTTGAATTTTGTCACCTGTTTTTTTTTTTTTTTGCATCTTTTGAGATAATCCTATGATTCTTTTCTTTCCATTAATATGGCATCACATTGATTGATTTGCATATGTTGAACCATCCTTGTATGCCAGGGATAAATTTCATTTGATCACGGCAAATGATCCTTTTAATGTGCTGCTGAGTTTGGTGTGCTAGTATTGTGTTGAGAATTTTTGCATCTGTATTCATCAGGGATGTTGGCCTGTAGTCTTCCTGTCTAGTAGTGTTTTTTTTTTTTTTTTTTTCTGGTTTAGGTATCAGGATAATGATAGAATGATAGAATCATAGAATGAATCTGGGAGTGATCCCTCTTCTTTGATTTTCTGGAAGAGTTTCAGAAGGATGGGTGTTAACTTTTCTTTCAATGTTTGATAACATTTGCCAGTGAGACCATCTGGTCCTGGGCTGAAGTAAGCAATTTTGATGATACAGTCATTTCTTGTTATTCACAGTAGTTGGGTTTTACAAAGTTGCAGCAAACACTGAATTAGCGAATACTGAATTATTGCCTCTGGGGGAATACAAGGTTAGATTCCTACGAGCCCCTGGCCACAACATTTTCACCAACTGACCAATATGCAGTTTTGTTTTATGTGTGTGTCTGTGTAGAGCCGTCTCATTGAATACAAGTTGTTGACTCATTAACATTGAACTCACAGTCAAGAACATTGCAACGTGTCTGAATGAAGCTTTCCTAACACATGTAATTTCTCTGCAAGACACCTCATAGACACCTTGGGTGTAGGAATGCTACACAACACTGGCCACGAGGCTGCAGAGCCATTTAAACAGCAAAATCACTGACAAAAACAACAAAACAAAAACGTGAAACACATAGCACTAAATAGACTGTAAAAAGGATATTTGTTTTTAGATCTGAAATGAGAAAGCAGAGGGTCACCTTGTTCAACCTCATCTGGGAAGCGTGTGCCAAACTCCATTTTTTCACTGCTTTGTGCACACGCACGTCTGTAAACAACCGTTTACAAACAACTGGAGCACTTCAGGGTTCATTCGGGGGCTCCAACAAATTTTAGCAAGTAGGCAAAGTGGCGCATGCGCAATGGGCCCATCGCGGGGATCAATCGTGCCGTGCCGAGGAGAAAGCACGGAAACACCAGTTACGCAGTCAGTGCTCGTTTTGGATACAGGATTTCCAGCTGACAGGCTTCGGCGTCCTCAAAGTGTCAAATGACAGTGAAAAGATAAACAACATGCAGTGTGAGGGCGGCCCTTATTCCATCCAGTTCTTGTGACGATGGAGTTCACGGTTACGGAGGCAGAGCAGATAAGGGTTTAGCTCTTGCCCTTGCTGTTGTCGCTCTTGGTAACAAGCCGCTCGGTAAAGTCAGGTCTGTCGAGGCCCGGGCAGATTTTTCACAGGGGTGAGAAGCGCATGCAACAATGTGGAAGACTGTTCCAGAGTTAGTCTCTAGGGTCGGCTTCAGGCCTGAATAAACAGGAGGCAGGACTCCCGGCTTAAATGGCCTGAAGAGATAGCCGGTTGGAGTTGAGATGCTCCGCTGGTAAGCTCTGGATTTGCTGCTAAGGGCTTTGTGGGGATTCGGAATCCTGGTTTGAAAATAGGGACTAGGAAGTGGGTTTAAGAGGTTTAGGTGCTCACCTTTCGGGTGCTTTTAAAGAGAGCATTGCAAACTGGTTTGGGGGGAGGGAGATTTCTGCTCTCACACTGTGTTCTTCACCAGCTGTGCGCTGATGAATGCTACCTCCGAATCCCACAGCGAATTTTTTCCGGTGAGGCTGGCTCACGCTCCTCAGCTAAGCCAGCACGTCCCCTGTTGTCAGGCACCTTGCAGTTCCTCCCGTTGTTATCTCCTTCTTGGTTAAGGAGGTAGTTGTGTCTGCGACTCCCAGCAGCCGTGGGGCTAAATGATAACAGACTGAAGCCCTGCGCTGTGCCCCCTCTCCCTTCTCCTCACTCCTCTGGTCTCCAGGCCAAAGGATTTTGTTGGTCTTTTTCTGCATCACTCACAGCATGCCCTCCCCACCCCCACCCCCCCTTTCCTTGCACTTGGGCTTTTCCCCATTTGGATTTTCCCCATTTTCTTATCCTGAAATACAAAAAGACTTCTTAATAACAGCAATAAGGCACATTCAGAGGGAAATTAGATGCCTAAGGATTTAGGGATACTTAACTCTTTTCCTTTTTCTCATGCTTTACAACTGTGATTAACTCAGCATAGACCACCCTCCACCATTTCTTATTGCTTAATTAAGAAACATCTCAGAATTTTCTCCCTATTAGTTTCAGGCAGATTAGAAGAGAAAAATATTTTAACAGATGCTAAAGCGTCTTTCCAACGGTTTGAAGATTAGGAGAATGCCTTTTATAGAGCTCCCAAAGTGTTCCCTGGCTGCTTCTACCAGAGTTGAAAAGAATTTAGTGGCTGAGTACTTAATGAAAAGCCAAGATGCTCTGACAGGGAACTCCTGGGCAAGCATTACTCTGGCTCCAAAGAGTTACTGCAAATTAAATTTTATCCTTGTCCTTTATGATCTATATCAGGCAGCAGGTGTAACAACAAGATTGAAATATTCTTGTCTTACATTGTTAATAAAAGCACGCGCTCATTAATATATGTGCCGCAGGAACTATGGCATGGTGTGCTCCAGTTGAAAAGCTGGGTATTGTATTGGCAACTTTGTAGGCAAAAGGCAGGGAAAATACAATTTGAGTTTGGGGACAGGGTAATTACTGTTGCCATCTGGTAACACATTCTTTATCAGAGCTCAAACCTCATATGTGTTTTAAGGGCTTGTGGGGGCATCTTGCTAGGCAACCTAATAAAAGATTACTTTTTAAATGTTACCTTGAAACCTTTTCAGGACTGCCTTTGTCTAACAACACAGTATCACATCTGGCAGGATTGCCATCACCAGAAAGCAAAATCTTTTACTAGTGTTCATTAAGTGGTTTCTGAAGATGAATCATCACCAACATGAGTTGGTGTTAATAGAGGGTCATTAGCTAAGTCGTCAATATTTGTGGGAAAGACAGGCTCAGCAAGAAACACATAATGAATGTAAAGCAAATACAAAACACAACACCCCTGCAGCGAACTCCTTCCCCTGATGGATGAGAGCACCGCATTTCGCAGTCTAGCTGCTTGGCCATGTGCACCTGAGCACTGTCTCTAAAATATCTGGCATGAAATATCAGGAGCTAAACAAGCACAAGGAACACAGCAGCTCAAGGGAGGCTTATGGGGAGAAATGGTATTTACGTTAATGACCACGGCTTAGGAAATTGCCATATTCCACGCTGGGGTAACACAGGCCTGCGCGAAGCGGCGAGTGACTGGGCAGTCACGCTGACTGACAGCAGGGGAGAAATGTCAAGCACCTTCTTCTAGTTGTCACCAAAACATCAGATCTCTCCTTCCCCCACCGCACAGCCCAAGGCAGGCAAGGTAAGAAAAGAAGTGTGATTAGGGTAATTCAGCAGCTGGGAAGGCATTTTCCGACAGCACTCTAGATAATGGAGTGCTGTACGTAGGGTAATAAATAGAGGGGGGAGGATTGTAAACTTGTAATTCATTCAAGATGTTAGATGATCTCATGGACAGCGCAAAGCCACTGTGGTTTATCTTGTCACCAAGACCTTAAGATCGAATGAGAACTCAGCCAGTCAATATCTTGCCTTGTTTGTTTCTGTGGAGTATAGGGAATTGGGGGAGAACACCCAGATCTCCATGTGATCAATTATTCTAAGCCATCTATATTTATAGGCATGTCCATATGGCTTTAAGTATATACTTGCAGAGCTATGTATGCATTTTCCCCATACCCCAGGGTATATGCAGGAAACACAATTTTTAAAATCTGGCAGAGTGAAAGCATATATGGAAATGAGATGATCGTTGACTATTTTTCATGTGCTTTGCCTGCAATGGAGCCCCCACTGGATCATTATTTCCAGAAGGTGGCCTTTCTCCTTCCTTTCTGCTACTGAATAGCAGACAGAACGTTGCCTCCATTCATTCAGAGCTATGTGCCTCTTCCAGAAACCACACAGTTTCCAGCTCTTGTGATTTTTTTGGTTTTTTTTTTTTTTTTTTTTTTTTTTTTTTTTTCATTTCTCTCCCTTTTATTCTGGCTTTATTGAGATATAATTGACACATAACATTGCATAAGTCTAAGACGTACAACATGTTGATATGATACAATTGTATATTACAAAATGATTACCATCATAGCCTTAGCCTACATCTCCATCAAGTCGCATAATTACTTGTTTCCCATCAAGTCACATTTCTTTTTTTGTGGTGAGAACATTTAAGATTTACTCTCTTAGCACTTTCAAGTATACAATATAGTATTAACTATAATTATCATGCTCAACATTAGATTCCCAGGATTTATTTATCTTATAACTGGCTTATCTTATATCTTTGACCATCTTCCCATTTGCCTATTCCCTAGCCCTTCGTAACCACCATTCTACTCTCTGTTTCTATCAGTTCAACTTTTTTAGACTGAACATATGTGATCTCATACAGTATTTGTCTTTCTCTGACTTATGTTACTTAGCATAATGACCTTAAGGCCCATCCCCATTATCACAAATGCCAGGATTTCTTCCTTTCTCACAGCTGAATGATATTCCATTGCATAAAATATACACTACATCACCTTTATCCATTCATTTGTTGAGGGGCGCATAGGTTGTTTCTGTATCTTGGCTATTATGAATAGTGACTTCAGCATTTTTTACTATCTTCTAATTTCTAGCTATAGGGGACATTGGGTAGTCATTTAGCTAACCTGTGCCCTGGTTTCCTCATGTGTCTAATTAGGACAAGTATAGTACCTACTTTTTTAAAGAATAATTTATTTTTAGATTAAAATGAATTAATATGTGGGAAAGGCTTAGGACAGTTCGTAGATATCATTGGTATCATTGGTACCAGTTCCTTGGTATCATTGGTGTTGCTTTTGTTACTATTTTTTAGTAGGTGCTATTATTTTCTCCTTGAGGAGAGGGAATAGAGCTTGGTTGCTTATATGTCTTCCCAATATATATCATAATATAAATGTATGAACTGAATTTAGATTTCTGGCTAGAGTTTGCAAGTCTTATATAATATTTTTATATGGTATTTTAAATTCCAATAGAAACCTTCATCTCTGTTTGGTAGACAGCGCAAATCTATACATTTATGCTCAACTCCTCCTTAAAGAATATCTTTAAGAATAAGTGCTTCTGCAAAACAGAGCTTGAAGTACCATTTGAAGGGCTGAGTGACTTAAAGAATCATGTTCCCTTCTGCCAGTGGCCTTCAATCTAAGAGGTGTCTTTTTATATGTTGCGTGTCAACAGGTGGCACTTTTTATATCATGCTTTTTTCTCTTTGGCACATGGCCTCTCAGATGTTAAATCGAAAAGTGCATGGTTTTATAAATCCAGTGTAAAAATTAATTGGAAAGGTTACAAGTAGTTGGTTAGAAATAAGAATTGAACGAGTTGAGTCAAACTTGTGAATGACTGAGTGGGAACAAATTCATTAGCTCCATGACAGCCTCCTTGCGTTCTTGTATGCTCATTTGAGTGGCAGAGAAAGGATGGGGTTGCATTGAATGCACAGGAAATTATTGGTACCACTTGATGTGAACATCATGTGTCCTGCATGATAGGGCAGGAGAAAGGTTGAGAAAGCTGGTAGAGAAAGGCCACGTTAGCAACAGCAGTCAAGACATTGACCGTGCATGTGACGCAAAACACAAAGGAAAATGATTATAGTTGTTACGGGGCAGCTAAGACTGGCAGGTAAAGAAAACATGCCTCAAATCATAGCTTTCCAGCAGCAGCAAATGGAACGAAAACACAACTTCTGGGGCAGCACCAACTGATGTATCTGGCAAAACTGCTAAGAAGCAAGAGAGGTCACCCGGAATCAACTTCCAAGCGTGGTCCGTTCTGAGACGAAAACTGGCCAATGTTTTGAGCTGGACACTTGTGAGTGGGATTATACAGTGTAGTTGACAATGTCAGAGTCATTTTTGGATTCTTCACTCTGATTCCAGATGTTTTTCAATACAAGTAGGCAGGGTGGATTTAAATCAGAAGTTTGGTCGTGAATAGAATTACCTAGGACTTCTTCAGCCAGGTGGGTATTTTGAAAAATTATAAGGTGTCATATATGTTTCCATGTAAAGTGATCTTGTGAATAGCCAGTATTCGTACATGGGGTGACCATATAATTTATCATTCAAACCATGGCAACCCTGGTAAAAAGGGTGCTGTTAATTATTATACTGAGACAACAAGATCATCTTGGACAATTATTTATTTATTTATGTCTCGTGACTGGAGAAGGGTATTTATTCATTCAATGTACTGTAGCTCCTCTGTGATTTCTTTTCTCCTTTGTTAACCAGTTCTCTTTCCACTGTACCCCTTTGCCTTTCTCCTCACTTGCATGGTGCTTGCTGGAAGCCTTTATCACAACACTTATCATAGTGGTTGTACAGTCAGCTGGTATGAGTTTGCTTGGTGTTCCCACCCTTACACCAAACCCTGGGCTTTGGGGGAACAGGGCACGTGTATTCTGATTTATTTACTTATTTATCTTTATTGTGGTAAAAAATACACAACATAAAGTTTATCATCTTAATTTTTAAGTATGCAGTAGTGTTAACTATAAGGACATCGTTGTGCAACAGACCCTTAGAACCTTTTCATACTGCAGGACTTAAAGTCTGTGTTCATTGGATAACAACTCTCCTTTGCCCTTTCCCCAGCCCCAGGCACCCAGTATTCAATTTCCTGTTTGTAAGAGCTGGACAGAGTTAGATGCCTCCTAAAAGTAGAATCGTGTGGTATTCATCTTATTGTGACTGGCTTATTTCACCTAGCGTACTGTCCTCAAGGTTCATCCGTGTTGTATGTGCGATGGGATTTCCTTCTTTTTGAAGGCTGACTAGTATCCTGCTGTATGGATGTAACGCATTTTTTTAATCTGTCCACCCATTGATGAGCATTGAGGTTGCAGTTACTCTTGGCTATAGTCAATAATGCTGCAATGGACATGAGACAGTTAATATCTCTTCAAGATCCTGTTTTCAATTTTGAGTGGTGTTGCTAGAATTACCATGTTTTGTTTTTTGAGGGGAGAAAAAAACCATACTTTTTTTCCATACTGTTTTCTATGGTGGCTGCATCATTTTCCATTCCCACCAACAGTGCACAAAGATTCCAATTTCCCTGCATCATCACCAACATTGTTATTTTATTTTATTTCACTTCATTTCATTTCATTTTTTTTGGATAGTGGCCATCCTCCTGTGTGTGAGGTGGCAGCTCATTGTGGTTTTTTCATTTCCCTGTTGATTAGTGATGTTGAGTTCCTCTTCATATGTTTGTTGGCCCTTTTCTCTGTGATTTCTTTTCAAGTTTTCCATTAAGTGTCATTATCTTATATTGTCTGTAGGGAGTCTTCCTTTTGAGAGGACACTCATAGTGAAGGTTCAGAAATGGTCAGATAAATGTAGGAAGCATCATGTGTTTCAAGGGTACTAGATTTCTCTTCTTTTCTCTTTCTTCATTTTACCTCCTCCACCAAGCTACACCACCCTCCCTGCTCGTGAGGCACAAGGAGGGGAAAGATCATAAGACTGCTTCAAGGGAAGAAAGATTTTGGATGTAAGAAAGCCTTTTTTATTTCTTTTCTAGAGAAATCATTTTGCTTGCACATTTCTCATGGCTCTCTCTCCATCTATGGACACAACACTCAATGTAAAATATAGTCTTTTTAAAATTAAAACAAAGCCCCTCACGCTCAAAAACAAACAAATGCATAGAATTTGGGCTTATCTTTGGCATAGAAAAGTAGCCTTAACATGCTTATTCACGTGCAGTGGTTCAAACAAACAAAACCCAATAAAATCAGTACTATGTCACTAACAAGCTTTTAATAAAGCCGTTCTGGTGACATTTCTTTGGCTTGACATAATTTGGGGACATCTAATTTTTCACGTGCAGGGACTCAGTATATACCAATTCACAATATGTGACTCAGGACCAGAGATGAATTAAAAGACTGTTAGGGTATCATTCTACCAGACTCAGGTTCCTGTGGCTGAGCTACTGGGCTGGTTCTATAAATTAGCAAGAGGTTGATAAAAGCTCAAATGATTTACATCAGATCCTTTAAGATTTGGGTAGACTAGGTGTGGGACAAAGTAAAAGAAAAAAGGGACAGAGTAGACCTACTGAGAAGACCAAGGTAGCTTCTCTGATCTATAAAATAAGGGTAGTAATTCCTGTCTACTTCATGGAGGCATGGAAAAGATTAAAGCTGTCTTTTGGGTGAAATGCTTTATGTAAAAGTAAGGTATTTTATATCTTGAAAGAGAAACAGTGTTTGTAGACAACACCCTCTGATTTGACATTCGCTTAGCATTATGAGATGTCGAAAAAGTACCTTTTTAAGAGGCATAAAAATCTGTAATCAATAACCCCAGTTCTCTCATAAGGAGGGCAGTGGGAAGTGGTGGGATCCCACGATAAAAGGAGCTTCAGTTCTATGAAGAAGAAAGGCACAAGGGTATCTTGTCCATGGGTATTTCTTTCTTTCTTTTTTAAAGTTTATTTATTTATTTATTTATTTACTGAGAGAGAGAGAGAGAGAGAGAGTGAGAGAGAGAGAGAACCAGCAGGGGAGGGGCAGAGAGAGAAGGGGGGGACAGAGGATCTGAAGTGAGATCTCTGTGCTGAGAGCAGCGAGCTGACGCAGAGCCCGAACTCATGAATCCTGAGATCATGACCGGAGCTGAAGTCAGAGGCTTACCCGACTGAGACACCCAGGAGACCTGGTCTTCATTTTACCTGTGAAAATGGTTGCCAGGACTTTGATTTGGCTGGATCTTTGATGTCATAAACTTTGCAAGATCTATTAACAGTTTAGTGAACAAAGCAGCCAAACTGTTTGAACTGATTGTTAGATTGTTTTGATTTATGTTTAGGGTTCACTTGACCGCCTACACAGATAAATAAATGGTAGACAAGGCTAATGTATGGGAGGAGGCCCTGAGAACTGGGCTAAGCACTGTGGATGGTTTGCTATCTGTGAATATGATGTGTAAGCCAGACTGACAGAGCGAAAGCAGATTTGATACACGCGTTCCTGCCCTCGGCATCACACTTTGGTTCACGTGGCCTTAAGTTCACAAGAACTCCGAATCAGTAGTTTATTAACTTGGACTTTAATTTTGAAAAAATAGAACACAGAATGCAACTCAGTGGCACCGCATCTCAGCGCAAAATTTTTAATATATGCCCTCCGAGCAAGTCAACATCTATGGATTCCTGTTTACACACTTGTTGCCAATTCTCAGAATACCCTTGGATAATTTTCTTGCACTTACAATAAAAAACCCAAATTGTCCTCACATACTGCTATTTCTCTCCCTAGTTATTACAGATCTCGGTTCATATGGCCTCACCTTTGTGACTAGGCAAGTTAATTAAGCTCACTGTGCTTCATTTTACTCAGTATAAAATGGGCATTACTATTCCTACTTCATAGAGATCCTATAAAGATCAAGTACGTAAAGATCTTAGCATAGTTCCTTGCTAAAATGTGCCTTGAAATACTCGTGAGTGCCACCAGCAGGCCTGCTCTTGCAGGGATGGATCCTTGTAGGGTTTTGGCTTTACCAGGTGGTAAAGGGCCGTGACTTTGGCCATTCAGCTTAATATGGCTGCTATTTAGCTTTTCAACCATTTCCCACCACCCGACAGCTCACTTCCTAGTCCCCGGCCACGCGGAAGTACCCAAAGATCATTCCTGGCAGAGATGTTTGCCTCTGATAGTTCTCTGCCTGGAACTCTCTGTACCCAGGTCTGCACGTGGCTGTCTGCCTCCTGTCATGAGATCGCAGCTTGAGTATCACCTGGGGACCCTCTCCTGGACCGCTAGGCTGCAGGAGAGTCTCCTCCTAGTCACTGTCCCGTTTCCCATTCTAATTCACTTCCTGATGCCATCTTGTTTGTTTTCACTTACGTGTTGTATGTCTCTCCCCCACTAGGATGTAAGTTGTGTGGGAGCAGAAGTCTTGGTGGCTTGCTCTGGCACACAATGGATTGCTCATTACGTATCTTTTGAAAGAACGGATGACTACGACTTTCTAAGTCATTTTTCCCCTTTTAAAAAAAAAAAAACCCACGGATGCTTTTTCCTATTGAAAAGCAGATGGCTTCATCCAAGGTAAATATTCTAACGCTTGCCTTGAATCAGTCTGTCTTCCTGCTTCTGTCTGAACATGAGCGCTCACGGGGTACATTTCCATTATCTTGCTCTACTTTATGTTTCGAGGTAGGCAAGTGGACGAACTCCTTAAGCAAGCTGTAAAGGCAGGCGTCTAATCCCTCCTGGCTTCACCGTGTGCCGCATTGATGAGCCAACAAAATGCATTTGGCTCTCTGTTTACGTAAACAAGTAAATGTGTCTACGGAATGGAAATGCATCTGTACTAAATGAAGGGTGAATGTCTGTTTGAATAGACAAACACGTAGGTGCATCTTGGTGGCTCTCGAGCTGGAAACAACCCTCCATGTCTTATTGTTAATATGTTACAAATTGGTGTTTTAAAAATCAATGCCATCTTTCATGTTGGTGAGTATATTTTGACTATACCTCAGTCTGTTTATCCAAAGAGCAAATTAAAATAAATATTGTTGGGGCACCTGGGTGGCTCAGTCATTTTAAGCATCCAACTTCAGCTCAGGTCATGATCTCAGTCTGTGAGTTCGACAGTCCGTGAGTTCGAGCCCCCGCGTCCAGCTCTGTGCTGACAGCTCAGAGCCTGGAGCCTGCTTCAGATTCTCTGTCTCCCTCTCTCTGACCCTCCTCCATTCATGCTCTGTCTCTCTCTGTCTCAAAAATAAATAAGCATTAGGGGCGCCTGGGTGGCGCAGTCGGTTAAGCGTCCGACTTCAGCCAGGTCACCATCTCGCGGTCCAGGAGTTCGAGCCCCGCGTCAGGCTCTGGGCTGATGGCTCAGAGCCTGGAGCCTGTTTCCGATTCTGTGTCTCCCTCTCTCTCTGCCCCTCCCCTGTTCATGCTCTGTCTCTCTCTGTCCCAAAAATAAATAAACGTTGAAAAAAAAATAAAAAAAAAAAAGCATTATAAAATAAAATAAAATAAAATAAAATAAAATAAAATAAAATAAATATTGTTACGTGATAAAAGTTTCTGTGGTTTTATTATTTTTTCCCCGAAACCATTAGATGTTTTTCCTTTCCATGAAATTGGATTCAATTTATTTTCAAACACAATTCGTTACATTCTGATTTTGTAGGTGGAATTATCCTAAAATGCCTTAATTCTCTGTAGAAATCACTTTTCTCGTTAGAAACCAAAATAGCAATAATGTGAGCTAAATTATAATATTGCTAACAGTTAAACATAGTAGTGTTGATAACTTTATTTATATGGTTTCCTTTATTTAAAAGAGCATTCTTGAAAGAAGTGAGGTATTCGTAGTAATCGTATTTAACTGTAGTAAAGAATGAATACTTTCCAACTGGTGTTTTTGACAACCGTGATCAGTACCTAGAGCAGGTTTAGCACAGAGTAGGAGTTTAATAAATATTTGTTAAGTGAATCTTTAGCATGTTACACAATATTTAGCATTCCTGATAGCACGGAAACTTGTAGAAATGTAAAAATCAATGCGACTTGCTGAATTTGGAAAGGGTTAGTCTTTTCACATATCATCTTACTTTTCTCACCTCAGTGATAGAGTATTGACATCAGTTGTCAAGCCACTGAATTTTATCTTAGAGAAGAAACCAATACAAAAGAAGAGAGATATAGCATCTTCCATACACATTCGGAAAGCTCTTCAAAGTTCTCAAGTTCTAAAAGTTCATGATTTCAAATGCCAAGCATACTGAGGTGAGTGGTGCTGATTTCGTCGATGGTTCCTTTTCTTTCTTTTAGTATTGCAGTTTCTAAAAAGGTCTCAAGCAAAAAGAAATTCAAAAACTCTGAAATTTAGACCGTGACAATAATTAAGAAAATGCAGAAAGGGCACCGGTAGATTTTTAAAAACTATTTTAATACAAGATTAATAGCAATTTTCTATCCAAATCAGAAATGAAAAATCTTAACCCAAGTAATATTCATTTGACAGTCACATAAAATTTCAGGTTTGATTGGTGCACACATTTGTCCTGCATATATATTATGCATATGCACACAGAGACCTCACTGTTACGCACCTTCAGGTGTCTTCTCATGAAAGTACCTCATTACAAGACGATGTCAAAGATTCCAGAAACTATTCAACTCTGAATGAGGTTCAAATGGCCCCAGGCTAGGCTGAGTCCCGTGCCGTAGCAAACCGTGATGTAGCAAGGCTCCAGAATGCATACAAATCAATACTCTACTTGTATAACTTGGCCTGAAACTAAACACTGGCTAATATCTCCACCAAGGAGAAACACGTTGCAAATGTATAGGTTATGGTCTCCTTTACTCTTCTCTTGGCAAAGCTAAACTGCACCCCACCCCCACCCACTTTTAAGTTGAAAGTCAGGTCTATTCGTGACTGTAGGTAATTAAAAATGAGTTTGTATTTCTGCAAGTTTTGGGTGAGTCAAAACTTACATTTGCTAACACTTCCACCTTTAATCAAACCACCTGAAAATTAGCCTTGCAAAGAGAAGCAATAAAAGAATCACAACTCAGGAATTTGCTAAGTTTTTATTCCTCCTTGGGGACTTTAGTTGGTGTTCAGTGTGTAGCCAAAACATGTATGTAATGGCTAAAGAATAAAGTAGGCTAATGTCTGCAGCAGGGAATATAAATTAAATATCAGGGCTCTGTGTCCAACAATATTTTCAATGTGTTTGATTTATAGAAGGTTGCTTTTATAATGACTACTTAATAGTGTTTTTCAGTGTAGACGAAAATACTACTTTGTTAATATTGCCCCTTACAAGTAAAGCGGGTAATACCAGCTACTTATCCGGGTAAACCACCGTAAGGGAATCCGATTGCCAGTGCTGACGTCGTTCTATGATGGCTCTAATCAAAGTACTGACATGATCTCCACAAAAGTGACAGAAGGCTGTCATGGCTGTCCTTCAATACAGAACCCTAGGCAGAGCTCTACTTGGTGAATTTGCAATTCATTCTTCTCTGCTAAAGACTTTAGCCTCTGTTTAGCTTTTGTTATAACATATACAAAGTATAATATACACCAATTACAGACGTGTATTTCTGTTAGAAAAATACATATTATAACTAAAGAACATGTAAATAGAGGCACTTCAATAAGCTAAGTGTTCGCGGTTATGAGCATCACCCAACAATTTCTAGTGTCTGATTTCAGTGAGCCCATCCCTCCCTACTCATAACAGAGGTTGTGATGTGATTACAGAATTTAGGAGACATCAAAGTAAATGAGGGCAGATCGGGAGAAATCACGGAGCATTATTTCATCCCCTATCACTATAGTGAGATGAGAGAAATTAATTTGGCGGAGGAGGTGGGGAGGGCGAGGAGGAATGTCAAAATACTTACTGAAATGGGATAACCGGATTAAACCAGTTCCCTTAGGACAGAAAAAGCCTCATGTTAAATTAGTCTGAAAAAATCATACAACATAGTGGGATGATAAAAACTAGGAAGTACAATTTGAAGAATATCTCGACCACATCCATGCAAGTGACCGATGTTGTGGCATCATTAACTGATAGTCATTTCAGCTCTCTGCCTGGCTCTTATGGATCACTATATCTCACCAATATGGATACTATCGATATGAAGGTGTTGAAACAATTGGAGCAGGCGTTTATATATTATCTGTGTGTTTCATGTGTACGGAACATGGGTTCACATTCATTACTATAATGTGTATTCATACACATGCACAAAACCTTTCGGGGGTGAAAGCGCAAAGCAAACAAGGCATTCTGATCTATTTCATAGAAGACGATGCAGAAATATTTAAAAAAGGAAAGACCTGGAGTTTAAAGCCATAAAAACAAGTTACTACTCATATATTCTGGAAAATCAAGATTGATTTAATTTGTATTGCACCTTAATTATTGGAGAAAGACAATACTGATTTCTGAACACACGATGGAATGAGCAACTTGAATGATCGGTCCTTCATAGAGATGTTTTCTGTGTAATTGGTGATAGGAAGCTGAAGTTTGGCAGTGAAATGGATGGTTTTCTAGACGTGCGCAATGCTGAATTAGATTAGGTGTTAATTTCATAAGATTTAAATGAAAAGATGCCACAAAGTCTCTCAGAATCCTACTTTTCATATTTCATTAGGCATAAAATAGCAATAGATGCTTCTAAGTACTTTTCAGTTTTGCAAAAGTGCTCAAATATACTTAATACTATTGTGCCGCATGTGTTCTACTTAAATGTGATGACTAAATCAATAACTAATTATAATTTTGATGAGAGCGAAGATCGAAAGATACCATTTACGTGCCGTTTCTGTCAATGGGTTAAATAAAATGTGACTGGCAGACGATGGTGTCTTGAAGCATTACTTTTCCCAACCCCAGATCATCATAAAAACCAAGAAACACGTGGATAGCCAACCGTATTAACATAGCCCCAGTTTGGTTTATTTCGCTTCTCTCTAACATGGGGAGCATAGGGCCTGGCTTTGGTACACTTGGTGGGTCAGTTAGGCTTGTGGCTCTACAGTGGCCTCTTGAGTTAGGTCGTATGTCCAAGTGCCAAGCGGAATCCTAGGCTGAAGGCGTACATGAAAGCGATGGTTTTGTGTGTATACCACATTCCTTATTGATACGGTTCCCATCACCAGTACAGTCCTGCACACCCATGGCTCTCCCCACGAGCTCGGTACCGTCTGCAGCACCCAGGACAAAGCACGCTCATGCAAAAAGGATGTGCCCTGGCAAACTTTTAATAAACGGACAGTTAGAGACGTAAAAAGTTCTCTTTCTTGATTCTTGGTGCTCACAGACCACTGAGGAATCCCTTCTCTGAGCAGCACAGAACAAGAAGAGCTGGTTGACAAAACATTTTCGTTACAAAGGTGTGTCAACCCTGAGCTTGGAATTAAGAAGTTAAAATCTGTGATTTATATATAGAGAGATATAAAAATAGATGATCATACTAAGACTAAAAAAGTGAAAGAAATCTCCATGTCAATACTATATATATATATTTTTGTCTTGACTTTTTTTGTTGTTGTGAGTTATTTTGTAAGAGAATGCCCTTGTGATGCAGAAACCAATTGCCACAAAGCAAATAGTTAAAAAACGAAAACTCACTCACAATTGGATCTAATTGCTTGTAAGTTCATGAAAAGAACTCTTTGGGAGCGTAATGAGCCCAGGGGCAGAAACATCGAATTAATGTCAAACCTGTGGCTAAAGCAAAGCTCTTGTTTCATTGAAGATTATTTTCAATTGAGACCCTTGGGGAGGATGAATTGGTGGGAGCCTCCACTAGTCACTGGAGATGAAGAGAAAAATCTGTGCCAATTGGATACAGCGGACAGACATCAAGAGAATTAAGGAAGATGGTGCCATCACTGAAATTGAAATCGGGCAAGGTGGGAGAGAGGTGCTGGGTCGTGGCAATTTTGCTCTCGTATTAAAGATGGAATTCTAAATTTAGTATCAGTACCCCCAAATCAGTTTGGTATTCTGTGGACAGAGTGCAAGACGGTACCTCCAAGACAACACTGTATTTTCACCACATTAAAAAAAATTCAAACTTTCTCTCCCAAAGCATTTTGCAAACCTGATTTATCACAGAAAAGCTTACACTGGGAGTCGGCTGGCAATGCCGACCTCACAATGGTAACACTCTTTTATTTTTCTCTCTTGTTTGCTCCTTTGTTGAAAATGCAGTTGTCTTGGGGTTTGGCCTGATTTTATGAGGAAAATTATTTTCTTTCTGACTTTTTTTTTTTTTTTAAACGGGGAAAAAAAAAAACTCACAACGTGAGATTCCTTTACTTCTGCAGCATAAAAGCAAATGAAGGTAAGAAAATCTCCTGGTACGAAAGATTTGAGTAAGAATTCTCTAGAATAAACAAGGTCCCCACAGATAGCTGAAGGAAAGAGGAAGCAGTCCAGTCTGGCACCCGGTACTCTTTGGGCAAACGGAAAGGGAGGCAGAGTGCAGTACTGCTCTCTTCTCATTGAAAACGGTTAAGTTGTGTGGCATGGTCCATTGTCCAAGAGTGTAAGAAAAGAAGGGAGTTGGCCGTTCAAATAGCTAAAATGCAGTTTCATTTGACCAAAAACCCAGGATTATCTGCACAGTCTTTGCAGTGCCAGGACCATGCAGACGAGAGACCCTGAGAGCAGGGAGTGGCCGAGCTGGGCTGCGGAAGAGTCTACTTCTCTCCGGTCGGGGTCCACGGCAGGGGCCTCGGTGGTGACAAACTCAAATTCCGTGGGACACACGTCGTCCATGCACCCGCTGCCACTCCCAGAGCCACTGGATTCATCGCCTGGCGTGGGCAGATTGAAAAAGACAGTTAGACCACAGCTTGGAAGGCGTAGGGGCACACACTAGATGTGGGCCAGGTTCTGGAAGGGCCTCCCTGCCCTCAACTGCCGCAAGGGGTTTGTTTGTAGCGGGCAGGTTTGTGGTGGGCGGGGAGACCGTATGGAAATAGATGTCTGAGACACAGGGTTGACTGATATCCAGTTACCCAACTTAAGAAACGTGTGAAACCTGAACCGGACAAGAGGCCATGCCTACCCATGTTGGCTTTCGAAAGGTACTTCTTCTTCTGGCTGATGCTGGTATGTCAACCCAACTTCTCTGGGTCAGGGTTGAGGTCTATGGCTAGCTGCTTGTACGTGCGGGGCCCATAACCCAAGGATGGTTTTTATATTTTCCAGTGTTTGAAAATGAAGGGTGATACTTTGGGACACATAAATAGGGTGTGTGTGAACGCTAAATCTGTGTCCACGTATGAGGTTATGTTGGAACGTAGCCGCCCCCATTCGCTTATGCGTTCATTGTCTAATTCTACATTCATGTATGGCCCTCAAAGCTGAACATATTTCACAACTGGCTCTTTCCAGAAAAGGTTTGCCATTCCCTGCTGGGAACTAACACCCAAGTGCCCACCGAGTATGTCTTCTTAGCGTGACATCTTCCCAACTTGCCCAACATGCCCTCTGGGCCTGCTGTATTCCCACTTCTCACGGGTTGGTTCCTTCTTGTTTCACAACCCTGTGTCTCCGAACTGGGTCCCAGTTCAGTCTCCATTAATCACTAGCTGTGTGAAAGTACTTATCACCATGTGCAATTGTATCACTAACTTGCTTGTTTTCTTGTGCCTTCCATGAGAATGTACACTCGTTGAGGGTAGAGACTGTGTGTGGTGTATACGGTTCACTTCTGGATCCCCGTTGCCTTTAATGGTCCCTAGAACGCAGCAGATGCACAAGAAATACTTGTCGAATAATTAAAGGTGCCTTGGGAAGTATCTTCAGCTTCTGTGTTTCTTCAGCTCAACAGAGACAGACAGTAACATTTGCCTCTCAGAGTTTGTGTGAAGGCACCCTGATAAAATGTGGGATGGCACCAAACCCAGTGCTTGCAAAGATGCCTGATAGAAAAAAAGTATGGTTCCTACAGCAAGAAGGACCTAGGTGTTAACCTGCTATTTTTTTATTGAAGTGAACTAGGGCAAGCCAATTAGCTTCACTGAGACTCTCCTTTCTCACCTGTAAAAAGGAGAATATTCATTCATTATCTATTTCACAGAATCATTAGGGGGTATACGTGAGATAATGTTCCTGGAAGGACTCAGGAAACTGTAAACCTGGTCATGACATTTACTCTTTCCCCAGCTTGCTCAAAGATTCAGTCAATAGAGCTAAATTCCTCCCCGTTGGCCTGAACAAGGGTGGGAGGGTTGAGCTGCTCCTGAAATGCTGGCACCATCATGACTGTTAGATGCTACATTAAGTAAAATCAGAGTAATGCAGGGACCCTTCTAATGTCCCCCTGAATAAACATGGCACAACTCACCACAAGGTTTTTTTTTTGTTTTTTTTTTTTGTTTTTTTTTTAATGGGACATCTAAATACCAGGTAAGATCACTTGATTACACTATACCAGGTTCTCAATATTTTCTAGGATTTCTCTTTTGGCCTTTATGAGGGGGAAAATGCCCATTAATTAAATTCAGAGATATCAGAACTGCTAAGGGAATTGCTCTTAACACTGGTATTATGAACAAGAAGTAGTATAACCTTTACAAAGATATTATTAAAGTGATTTAGAATATTAAAAACGTGGCAAGCAAATAATGACAGGAGATTCCAGCTGAGAGAAATAATGGCCCCATCTCTTTCTGAAAAGGAATCAGAAACGCAGGAATTTAAGGGGCGATTTTTTAAAATGTCAAAAGCAGGAAGGGTGATGGCTATAAGATGTGATAATGGCTTATATGACAGACGCTATCCTAAAATAGGGGGCCAACTATGGGGCTTGGGTTAGAGCTAAATGATGCTCTGAACTGTTGCTAATTTTTAGTTTCTTTCAAGGGAAAGTGGGGCACGATCTCTTCTCAGGCACACTCCCTAAGCTTTGCAGATTGACATGGGCATAACCTCTTTAGGTCAGAGAGGAGACAGAAGCAAGGGCAGCCTCAAATAATTCTTACGTTCTCTTGAATTATTTATTCCTATAGTCATTCTCCAGACAATAAAGCATTTCATGAGATAGAGAAGACGACGGATGCATTCAGAGGAGCGAAGCTAAGGAAGGAGCAAGGGAGAAGCAGCAAAGGCTCAAAACCTTGTGGAAGGTTCTCTTGTGAAGAAGAAGAGGTTTAGAGAAATAATAGGAGGACTCTCAGGGGGTTTACAGCAAGAAAGTCTCGTGGGTTGGCCATTAGCCTGCATTTAGAAAATTAATTTTTGGGTTATTTAAAGTGGAATAAAGCGCTACAAATTTTCTGCAGGGGACAACTCAGTAGGATGATGGCTAACACTTAGATGACTTCGTATCTTCCATCCGTAACTTGTTTCTTTCTATCTCATTAATTCAAGCACACAAGCATCATCTTTTGCTTCGGTGACCAAATTACAGAGTCACTGGTGACTCCACAGCTTATGTCCCAGAAATCTTTTCCTAAGAACTCTCTGTAAGGACACATATCTTTAAAAAAAAAAATCCCAAAACAATAAAACACCCCCCCCCAATTTTTATAGTTACACTTCTTAAAATCACTTACACAAACTCCAAATTTCACTTCATGTTCACTTATTAGTCTTTCCAATCACTTCTGACATTTTGTGATAGCTAATAAACTAGTCATGTGTAATACTGCACTAACGTTTCGTTATTTCTCTCAATATTCCAGATACAAATGTCCATGGTTCATGTATGGGAGTGACCGGACAGAGAGAGAGCTAATGCAGTTGAATCCACGGCACATGAGATATGATGATCTCAGTTCCTTTACAGATGGCTGCAAATGAACTTCCTGATGACCCGACCTGACACTCAAGATATAATTTTAAGACCCCAGTCAGTCAGTGGTAAAACAGGGATTCCAGCCTAGCCTTGTCTGAGCAATCTTCAGGACATTCTTCTTTTGGTGGTTGGGGGAGTGGACAGGAGTTTGGGGTAGAGATGTAAATGATGATGGGGGAAGGAGAAGATGAAAACATTACTTTGTTGCTTTATCATTAATAGATCAACTGGCAGATGAGACTTACTTTTAGCTTAGGTAGCACTGAATGTAATCCAGCGCAACTAATCCTTAAGACCGGTTGTGATTTGGGGCGCCTAGTGGCTCAGTCAGTTTAGCGTCCGACTTCAGCTCAGGTCATGATCTCATGGTTTGTGGGTTTGATCCCTGCGTCAGGCTCTGTGCTGACCGCTCAGAGGCTGGAGCCTGCTTCAGATTCTGTGTCTTCCTCTCTCTGTACCCCTCCCCAACTCATGCTCTGTTTCCCTCTTTCAAAAATAAAATAAACATTTAAAAAATTTAAAAAAAAGACCAGTTATGATTTTAGGATTTTAGTAACTGTCTCCTAAGCCCTGCGGATCAGAGCCCTCTGTCCAAAGGACCATAAACAGCTCTGCAGATCGGGCAAGAATGACATAAGATTACAGGTGTACATTGCTTTTGAAGGAAAACTGTGGCATAATCTACCACCTATCTTCACTATGGAAGTTACTGGCACCGGTAAAGACTTCCTTACTCGTGTCCTGGAAGTTGACATCGTTGCCATTGTATGCGTTCTTTAGTTTGTTGGTCATCACGCGTAGAGCCATGATCTGCTGCCTGATGAAAGTGTCGGGCCGTGTGATGTCCACGTCTACCTCAGGGTTGTTAATCTGGTTGGTCAGCCCATCATTCATGATCTCAGGCAAGTATCTGCAGGGTCAACAGAAAGAGAACAGATCAGCGTGAGGCAAGAGGGGCTTCGGTACCAGGTTGTGCTGTGCTGTCTCTGACAGTGGGCCAGAGCTTTGGCAACAACTGGCTCTGCTCCTGCAAAAAAACAAAACAAACAAACAAACAAACAAAAAAACACCAAAAAACCCAAAAAACCCAAAAAGTGAAAGCAAGGAGTAACTTTTCTCAGAGGGAGATAGGGCTATAAAAAAATGGTTTCAGAGTGGTTTTTAAAATGATACTGAATATGCAGGGAGGCTTGCCTACAAAGGAACGTTCAGTTGCAGACTTAGACAAGTTGTTTCTTAAAATTAACTACTTTCGGGGCGCCTGGGTGGCGCAGTCGGTTAAGCGTCCGACTTCAGCCAGGTCACGATCTCGCGGTCCGTGAGTTCGAGCCCCGCGTCGGGCTCTGGGCTGATGGCTCAGAGCCTGGAGCCTGTTTCTGATTCTGTGTCTCCCTCTCTCTCTGCCCCTCCCCCGTTCATGCTCTGTCTCTCTCTGTCCCAAAAAAATAAATAAACGTTAAAAAAAAAAATTAACTACTTTCTTCCCTCCATCCCAAATGGTAGATACTGAAGTCAAGGGCTTGTTAGCTTCCTCAGCTCTCTGGTTAATTTTGCTAAGAACCGAACTTGTAAATGATACAGGCTCTTTAGTTCTCTTGCACGAGGATGCTCTTTCTCAACTGAAGAGGCCCAACTTCAGACTCTAATCAGAAGAGACTTCTGGATATAAAAACCCATCTTTGGAAAGTTCGAGGAGCAACCAGTGAGCACTGGAACGTTTGAAGCGTCCATCAGGGTTTTTATTTTGTAATAAAATCTTGGATCTAATGTTCGATATTGGGTGAAAGAGAAGGGTAAAATCTAATGGTTCTTTAATTCTCTCACTGGTAAGAAAAGGGCATGTTCCTTTTACTGGTACTAAAAATTTTTAACTGTCAATTCCTTGATGTCGACTGCCCACGCTGCCTTTGTGCATTTAGACCAGTGGAGACTAAAGGTCTCAGAAAAGTGCTTGGAGCCCTCTCTGACTCCTCACTCTCGTGACCTGCCTGTTCGCAGCCCCCCTTCTACTCTTCTCCTAGTATTCCCTGCACCTGCTACTTCTGTCTCATTTCCCGTGTCCCTCCTCGAGTGCAGACGGTACCAGAGCCTCACCTCCTCGAGTGCAGACGGTACCAGAGCCTCAGACTGACTTCCCCGCCCGCCTCTTCCTTTGTGGCGCATCTTGCACACACGGTCTGACTGATTTTCACAAGCTACTGCTTTCACGTCACTGTTCTGCTTGAAAGCTTTTGGTGACAGTAGCTGATGCCTACCGAGCACTTACTGTCAGGCACTGTGTTAAGCCCTTCGCGTGTATTTTTTTTTTTTTTTAGTGTTTTATATTTATTTTTGAGACAGAGAGAGACAGAGCATGCACGGGGGAGGGGCAGAGAGACAGGGAGACACAGAATCCGAAGCAGGCTCCACGCTCCAAGCTGCCGGCACAGAGCCCGATGTGGGGCTCGAACTTGTCAACTGCGAGATTGTGACCTGAGCAGAAGTCCGATGCTCAACCGACTGAGTCACCCAGGTGCCCCCCTTCATGTGTATTTTTAAATTCAGCCCCCGAGCAAATCTAAGAGGTAGGTGCTATTTTATCCCCATGTTGCAAAAGAGAAAACAGGCCTAGTGAGGATGAGTAGTTGTGCAAAGTCACAGAGTTAATGGATGGCAAAAGGGCGAGTTAAGCCCACTAGGTCTAGTTTCAGAGTCCACGTGTCCAAACAGCGCACCATGCTGCCTGGGTGATCACAAATGACAATTCACATTTCGTAGCTCAGCAAAGCCCGTTTCCATCCCGTCTCTACTTATGCTGCAACAATCCCTTCAACAATCCTTGCCTTACAGAATCTATACCTGTATACATCTTATATCTGCCTGTCCCACAGGGTTTCCTTGCCTGCGAGGCACTTTCCAATTTAAGTCCCAAATATCCTTAAAGACCCAGGTCAATCTTCACTTCCTCTTTAAGATATTTTTCAGCTTTTAGAGACCTGCTCATCCTTCCGGAGGGCTGCCAGGTTCGTCTGGGCATTTTGTGCACTGCACAAAGTCACCTGCTCAGGGAGGGAGTTGGGCTGAAATCCAGCCTGAATTCCATGCCCACAAAGCTATGCACCTGCAGGGCACCATTCACCAAAGGGACACGCTTTTCTTTTGGGGAATTGTTTTATTTTCGAACATTTCAATGCATACCAAAGCACAGACAACAGTGTAATGAACCCTCAGGTACCCATATGGGTGCCTTTTTCTAATTCTTACAAAGGTGCTATATTTGTCTTTGTCCTGGTAAGAAACAGATGGCACACTCAAAGAGGTAATAAAGAGAGTTTGAAGAAGAGACGACTTATAAAGGTGGGAAACCAGCGCTGGCTGACAAAGGACCCCAAGGCTGCTAGCAGCAGGAGAGCCCCTGGGAAGGAACTGCCACCAGAATGAGCAAGAACTGAAGTCACAGACGGCCACCAAATGATGCAGCACCTGCCGAACCAAGGCCACTCAGGGAGGGAGCCGGGGAATGAAGCCCTGACCTCTCTAGTCCCTCCTTCTGACCACGTGCTGCCTCCCATCAGAAGAAGCCCGCTGGAAGCCAGGGGGCAAGGGCACCCAGGTGATGTGGTTTGTAGAGATTCTCATTCAGGGCACTGACCAAGATGGAGAGAGGAGGAGTAGATCTCGGGGGAATCAGGAAGTCTAGGACAGGGGCGCGTTGGCTGGGGCCGCCCTGCCTCGCTGTGGTTATCATCATTCCTGCACTGCCTCTACTGTGGTGCCCTGTAAGCTGGGAAGATGTCCATTCCTCTGTTTTGTCCTTCTTACTTACGTATCCCTGTACAGTATACATCCTCTTAAAATTCTTCCCCTTCCTGCAGGTGATTTTCCAAGTTCTGGAAACCAAAGGCCCTCTATCCATCAGCCTCCAAAAGAAGAAATAGAAACACACAGAGAGATTTTCATATTTAAGCCATTTTTCAGCTATTGAAATCTCATGCATGATGTATTTGTGTATGAATTGGTTTATCCATTTTAAATCAGAAGTCCTCTGAATGAGCTCCACATCTTCATCCATATTTTGAACAAAATCGACTTCACAATGTTCACCACGTAATGAATAATAAAACACACAGAGCACATTGCAAATTCTTTTCCACAAAGCTTCACAGTATTTACTGCCCTAAAAAATGCCCTAATTGAAAATTTTAAAATTTGGGGACCATTTCTCTTTATTTTTGCAGCAGAGCATAACTTCTGTGTTGTCTCTCACTATATCTGGCGTATTAATAAATTCTTGTTAGAGTCCGCACTTGACTCCTAAAATATAGCATTGGATTGACTGCTGCTGACATCAATTATATATCCGGAGCTCCATGAGCTCTACTTAATTCCAAAGCCCACTGGAATGAATGCTAGCAAGTGCAGCTAGCCTTTGCTGACGCAGGAGTTGAGAGTGGCCGAAAGGTGACCGCCCGTTCTGGGGCTGCCCCTCGACATTTTGGACGACGGTTCCTGCAGCAGTACCTGTGCTGAGTCAGGGGAAGGCTTTGTTGCTTTCAGATGCTGTGCGCGCGCGGCTAGCGGAGACTCATTTATCAGCAGCCGCCTGCGATAGCTTACATGGGAATGCGACCCCCTGGGAGTCTGAGCGTCCAGGAACAATGAGACGCTGCCAAATAAACCCAGCCTCTAACTGTGCCTACCGATGCTCAGCCACTTACAATAAAAACAAGTAACAATGCCCCTGTGTCCTCAAGAACCTTTTCTCCTTTCGGCGTATTCAAAGGGTAACTTCAGATACAATGTGGAAACTTACACAGAAGGCACAGTTGAAAAAGAAAATGGCCATTTTGTCACTCCAGAGGTACCTCCTAAGGCCAAACGTATGGATGTCCAGAGTGCAACTTGAGGGATCCAGAGAAGCCTGGAACTCAGGCTTGATCGCTTTGTGAAACACTCATAGCCCGAAGAAATGGATGCATCTTGGAATCCATACTATTCTTCCCTTTATTAGATTTGGCACCAGCTTCTTCGTGTATGACAGCATGCTATTTTCGCACCAGGACAGTTTGGGGAGACATGGAAAGGAAGCAGGATCTTGGTACAGACAACCCAGGCTCCAAGGCCGGATGCACATTTACCCGGCGCGAGGAGAACCCGGAAATGAGGACAGATTGGAAGGTGTAACAGGGCGTCATTGTTTGTCATGTCACGCTTCTTGCTGGGTGTGGCAAGCAGGTGGCATCCGTGAACAATTAAGCATGGAGTCCCCACTCTGGGTTACCTTCTATTTTGCAAGAGCATGTAGAGGAACTCAATCTTCAGTAGTTTTGCAGAATTCGTTTTTTTTTTTTTTTTTCACATCTGTTAGGGTCCGAATGTTTGTGTTCCCCTCAAATTCACATGTTGAAAACCTAATGCCCAAAGTAATGGTTTCAGGAGGCGAGGTCTTCCGCAGGGGATTAGGTCACGTGGGCAGAGCTCATGAAGGAGGCCCCAGGGAGCTAGCTCAACCCTTCCTCTAAGTGAGGACACAACTGAAAATCTGCAACCCACAGGAGGACTCTCACCCGACCATGCTAGTGCCCCAATGATCTTGGACCTCAGCCTCCAGAAGTGTGGGAAACAAACCTCTGTTGTTTATAAGCTACCCAGATGTGTCATTTTGTTACAGCAGTTCGAATGGGCTAAGACCACATCTCATTTCATATTGTGGATACAGGCCCCCTTGATTACATCCACACGTGAGAGCCAATTAGGGTGAAAGAGTCCCGTAGGAATTTGGCCGGGTGGGGGGCACTTATACATTCAACCTTGTGGATGGCTTCAGGCTCTGTGCTGGGCCTCTCCTGGCAGAGGTGACACTCTCTGTCACCCTCTGTTGCCTGACGCTACAGAAGGTTCCCACTGGCCAGCCACAGTGCCTGTCATTGTCACCATTCAAAATCACTCCTTTCAGTTGATCTATGAATGTGCTTGCCAGGAGGACAGTCACGTTCACCTACCTGTATTTGTCTTTATCACCTCGTTAATGCTGATTGTTGTTCTGGCATAAGGAGCTGCACATTGGGGGAAAGGGACACACAGTTCTCACGACTTAATGGGATTTGAAAGCCAGTAAAAGTCTGAGAAGGGAGACACCTGTAAGGAAGGTTAGCCTGGTGGTACCCTGTGGGGTCAGCAGGAGCCAAGTGGAAGCCAGGGCAGGAAGGGGTGGGGGGGGGGGCTGGGGTCCCCAGGTGCTGGCCCGGGTTTGTTTTTAAGACAGATGCTTCTTTCTTCTGCTCCTGACACAAGGCACACTGGACAGAGAAAGGTAAAAGCGGGGGCACCTGGGTGGCTCAGTCGGTTAAGCGTCTGACTTCAGCTCAGGTCATGATCTCGTGGTTCATGAGTTCGACCTGCACGTCGGGCTCTGTGATGACAGCTGGGAGCTCGGAGCCTGGAGCCTGCTTCGGATGCTGTGTCTCCCTGTCTCTCTGCCCCTCCCCCATGCATACTCTGTCTCTCTCAAAAAAAATAAAATAAAATAAAATAAAATAAAATAAATAAAGCATTAAAAAAATTAAAAAAGAAGAAAGGTAAAAGCGGATTCAGTCCTGCTCGTTGTCACAAATGAGCTGCATTCAATCCATGTCTCGCCAGCAAGTTCTAATTCTAAGCTACGTATTCATTTATTCCTGTGGGTTTAAGAGTCTTATGAAATAGTAGAATGTTAATACAGGTCCTTGTCTGGAAAAAATTTCTGAAATTTTTTTTTTCCTTCTTTCCTGCCATCTCCTTATTAGTAAAACTTGATCTGATCTGAAATGAGGCTAATCATACATTTCACTTATCCCACTGTAGTGGGAATAGTAATACATCTTGCAGAAATTTAATGTGTTTGATTGCGAGTTGCAGCCTATGGTATATGCACTCTGATGATTTTTTTCCAAAAATCTAAAAAAAATTTTCGACTTCAGAAACACATATGGTCACAGGGATCTCAGAGAAGGGATTGTGAACCTGTGGTACCCAGAACTTCTTTCAGAGGCTTTCTTCAAATCTAAGTTTTAAACTTCACATCTGTTTGGAATGGCTATTATTTTAAAACAAAACAAAACAAAACAAAACAAAACAAAACAGAAAATAACAAGTGCTGGTGAGGATGCAGAGTGGAGTGTAAGCTTCTGATTTTGTCCAGGCCTCCATTTCAAAGACACGCATCTTGAGTCAACATATCGGCCACTAGCCACTAGCAAAACAACCAGGTAAGGGGCTAGACTGCTCTCGCCCATGAAGGTTCCCTTTCAGGAAGCCCTCGGAAACCTGGAGAACTCACTGCTTGAGTGACCCACATCTCCCTTCCCATGCCCTAATTCCCACACATAGGTTTTACATTAGTAAATTAGCCAATCAACAGTGAACCTGAGAAACTCCAGGCACCCCACACTTAGACCCAAATGAAGGTAAAGCCCAAGGTCATCCCCGCTCCCCTTGACCTTGCTGTGTGGCCCTTGAGCGTGCCATGCCCTCTCCAGGTCGTAAGTAATACATCTTGTTCCTCAAAGTACCCTGATGGTGTCTTGCTGAAGTGCATCCTGTGATCATAATAAGAACCACAAGAGCTGACCCAGCCATAAATAGGGGCGCTGGTTGCGGAAATGTCTACGGAGCCTGCTGTGAGCGATGTGTGACGAGGCCAGCAGAGCTGGCATTCCTGACTGAAGTTGCTACCATCCATAGGCTTGGGAACATGGAGAAATTGGAATTCTTGTGCTTGGTATAGGGTGTGCAAAATGGTTCAGCGCTTTGGAAAACAGTATGGCGGTTCTTTGAAAAATCAGACTTCCCATATGATCTAGAAATTCCACCTCTGGAATTTTCAATCTGAAAGAATTGAAAGCAAGTACTGGAACAGAGATCGCTACGCCTCTGTTCATAGCAGCATTATTTACAACAGCCAAAAGGTGGGTGCAACCCATGAGTGCATCAACGAATGCATGGGTACCCAGGTGTGGTCTATATGTACAGTCCACTCCACCTGAACAAGGAAGGAAATCCCGACATGCACTACAGCATGCGTGTACCTTAAAGACACGCTAAGTGAAATGATCCAGACACAAAAAGACAAATCTTGTGCAATTCCACTTATGTGGTAATTAGAGTAGTCAAATTCAGAGAGGCAGAAAACAGAATGGTGGCTGCCAGGAGGTGGGAGAGGGAAGAGTGGGGAACGAGTCTTTAATGGATTCAGGGTTTCAGTGTAGGAAGAGGAAAAAGTCCTGTGGATGGTGGGTGGTGATGGGGTACAACAATGTGAATGTACTTAATGCCACTGAACTGTTACATTTAAAGGTGGTAAAAATGCTGCATTTTACGTTATGTATATTTTACCACAATTTAAAAAAAAAATCTCAGTTTTAAGTGTAACTTTTCTGAAGTTCTTGATATCGTCTCCTTTCCCCCTTTCCTTTTTTGTTTTTGTTTTTGTTTTGACTGGAAAGTGAAATTACTCAAAGCATACTGTGACCTTATGACTAAAGTGGCTTCAGACATTCTTGAAGGCTGCTAAGCTAGAGTTGTCTATGACATTAGGTATTTCAATGGGACGTGACCCTGAAATACGGTCAAAGGTGCAGAGACTGACCTAGGACCTGAGATCCTTTGGGACCCAGCAGTGCGATCGTGGGCAAGTGACTTAGCTACTTTATATGATTATATATTTTATATTTACATGAATAATACTTACCTTATTTGTTCCATAAACTGACATATTGAGTGAAAGTATATGAAAATGCTTAAAAATCTAACATACTACACAATTCTAATGCATTCTTATGAAAATTAAATTGTTAACATGGCTTTTCCCATGCCAGGCTTGTTTCATAGGAATGTCTGATGGCAGGAGAATTTGGACTTTTAGGTTTATTTATTTGTTTTGGTAATCTCTACATCCAATGTGGAGCTGGAACCCATGACTCCAAGAGCAAGAGTCACATGCTTTTCTGACTGAGTCAACCAGGGACTGTCAGAATTGGGACTTTTAAAGCCTAGACCCCTGCACAGAAGAATGATTCATTGTGGCTTTCCTCTAGCCGGAGAACGCATGACATGAAACCGGGGACCCTTGAAGGACACACAGCTCACTGATTGCAGCAGCGAGTAGAAGCTACATTCTTGGACTTGGCCTCTTTGCTCATTGGCAAGATTCCCTCTTATCCATTCTTCCTTCGTAGAACCAGAGGCAGCGGACTCCAGCGTGCACAGGACAAAAGGCCCTCGTGTCAGGTGTCAGGGCTGCTGAGCGGCTGACAGCAACATGCTCCTTTCCTGGTATTTGTAGCTGCATTTTGTACCACTTGCGGGAGGTGCATGCAGCGTCCCCCTCCCCCAGGAGAGTCAGACTTCAAGGGGTCTTCCCTCCCAGGTGTGCACAGAAGGGAGGTGCACGCCCGGGAACGCTGGGTGTGACAGTCTCCAGTTCTCTCCCCAGACAGACTTCCCACCTTCCTGACGTGGTTGCCTGGCTGGGTATACATCAGATACTCACAGTTCTTTAAAATGCAGCTAGAGTGCTTTGGGACATATTCTGCAATCAGACTAAAACAATATTGTCCTGCCAGATCTGCCAGGTCACTGTCTTTGACACATTTCTCATCACCATGCATCATTTCATCGCGCTTGCATCTGCTCAAATGTACCCAGTCACGACTTGCTATTTTCTTGGCTTAGTCAATCCACTCGGTGGCTGGTGAGAGCGACTGATCTGTTTTCTAGATTTCTCTAGGTTTCCTATTTCTTACAATTTACTGTATTTACCTCCCGGCCCGAGGAAAGATTTCCTTGGGGACCCAGTTGTTTTTGCGAGGACCGGGGGCCTTAAAAACCAGCACAGGCTCCCCGCGAATGCTCTGTTTTCAACCCATCCAATCAATCCTCGTCCTCAGCCAGGATTTTGTTTGCCTCCTTCCGGAAGGCACTTTCAGGAACGCTAGACGCTGAGGGCTAAACAACGGCTTACAAGGAGGGGCAGCAGGAAGCTGCGGGGTAGTTTTAAGAGGGGGCGGGAGGAATCCGGAAATGACTGCAGAAACCCTGGCGATTCTGAAACAACACGTGTCCCATCATGAACTCCATGTGCTGTTGAGACTGGCCTCTCTCACATTTTGTTGCCTTTTTCTGGCTCCTCCCACCATCTCCCATGCTAATCTTTCCTTCTTAACTCCTATGGCCTTAGAAAAACGATCCCCATGAAGCGGAAACAATCCTTAAGGAAGATACAGATGATGTAATTTGACATAGCTATGGTCTCAAAAAAGTTAAGAATTTGCCTCTATAGGAGCCCAAAGTAAGAGCCTATAGGAACACCACGAGGGTTTTATTTTTTCTGTGGCTGCTACGTGGAAAGTTCCAGCCTGCATATGCTAACCATATACAAGTTTTATCGCCTGCTGAGCCCATTCTTTCCTGTCTCCATCTTGTCGTTCTCCTCCAGCTCCTGTGCCCCCAGCTCGCCCCCGCCACCCGGTTGCCCACAGTGCCCTTCTCAGGGGTGACAGATGGCCGCACATGTCCTCCCAGGGTCTCTGGGAACTTTAGGACGCCTAGATTTGTAACCTGCACAACGACGCTTTACTGTTTCCCCCCGTGGACCTCTAGATTATTATCAATTTTCCTCCCTTACTTACTAACTTCCTTTCAATTCCTATTTGTCCGAGTTGAGTCAGTGTGGCTGCATCGTCTCTCATTTCTCTCTAGGAATTTGCTTAGGTAAGTGAGAAATGGAAGAAGTTACATTTGCACACTTGGCTTTCCCATCGGTCACTGAAGATGCCTCCTAGGCTGCTTTTCTTGAGTGGCAGACACTGCTGAGAAATCCGAGGAAAATTCTTTGCTAGCTGTTCTGGCAAAGGAGGATGCGAATCTGAGTACTAACTGCTGTAGACGGAATGCTTGTGTCCCCTCAACTCCCAAAGTGATGGTATTAGGAGGTGGGGCCTTTGGGAGGTGATTAGGTTTAGGTGAGGGGGAAGGTAGTAGAACCTCCATGATGGGATTAGTGCCCTTAGAGGAAGAAGAAAAGATCAGAACCCTCTTTCTGCCGTGGGAGGGCAGAGAGAGAAAGCAGCTCTCTACAAGCCGTGAAAGAGGGCTCTCACTATAACCCAACTCTGCTGGCACCCTGGTCTGGACCCATTAGCTTCCAGACTACGAGAAATAAGTTTCTGCGTCAGCCACCCAGACCATGATGTGTCTGTTTTAGCAGCATGAATGAAGGCATTAATCGAGTCAAGTACTGGCCAGGGAATCAAAGTACCCATCCTTAGCCCACAGGGCATTTCATCGGAGACCAGGGCTTTGTGTGGACAATACCCTGCATTGTGAAGGCTGTGTAGCATTTCCAACTTAACATTCTCTCTGATGCGCAGGTTAAGCCTAAGCTATTCATTGTCGAGATGACTTCAACCTGGCCTGTGCGCCTGTTACCTTCAGCGACTGACGTTACAACTGAGCCACGTGACCTCCTTGGCCCGGTTGCTGTTGTTGTTTTTAATATAAGGAAAGCCCCATTAAAGGAAACATCAGGGCTATGCGTGGAGGCAAAGAGAAAACAACAAATCGTAACATGCTCCCGGAGGTGTGTGCGTGAACTGAAAAAGGGAGTATCTTACATGTTAATGGGGGCTTAAAGTAGGGCTGCCAGATAAAACTACAGGATTGCCAGTTAAATCTGAATTTCAGATAAGCAGTGAATCCTTTTTTTAGCATAAGTGTATTCCATTTGGTGTCTGGTGTTCTGTGCCAAATTTGGCAACTCTGTCTTAAAAGCCTCACTGCTCAAAGTGCAGTCCCTGAATCAGCAACACGGCATCCCCGGGAAGCTTGTTAGAAATGCAGAATCTCAGGTCCCAGCCCAGACTCACTGAGTCAGAATCTGCGTTTTTCCCACGTGCCCCAAGAATTTTACCGGCACAGTAACATTTGAGAAGAACTGCTTTAGAATTTACAACCTGGTCTTTAAATTGTGCCGAAACATTGGCAAGGGAAAGGGAAGCAGGGAACCAGTCTTTCTGGCAGAATGGAGATTTAAGTGCTGACAGGACGTTGGCACACCGGCATTTTCCTCCCCTTGAAGGGCACAGTCTCTTCCCTCTAGCTCACCTCCTGTTTCCAGACCTGCTTAGCTACTGAAGCAGAGTGAGATCTGCCAGCAATGACTCAGGGTGGGAGCAGGAAGATGAAGGGGGGCGTTCTTATTCTAGAGGAGCCACTGCGCCCAGACCCTTGGCCATTATCTGAATACAGCAGATTCACCCAGCAGCTGCCATAGCAGCCACATCTATGTGTATCTTGCTCTTTCTATTTAAAGTCAGCATCAATGTCGGGGCGCCTGGGTGGCTCATTTGGTTCAGCCTCTGACTCTTGGTTTCTGCTCAGGTCATGATCTTACAGCTTGGTGGGTTTGAGCCTCATGTTGGGCTCTGTGATGGTGGCGTGGAGACTGCTTGGGATTCTCTCTCTTTCTTTCTCTCTCTCTCCCTCTCCCTCTCTCTGTCCCTCCCCCAATTGCACTATCTCTGTCTCTCTCAAACTAAATAAAACTTAATAAAAAATAAAGTCAGGGGCGCCTGGGTGGCGCAGTCGGTTAAGCGTCCGACTTCAGCCAGGTCAAGATCTCAGGGTCCGTGAGTTCGAGCCCCGCGTCGGGCTCTGGGCTGATGGCTCAGAGCCTGGAGCCTGTTTCCGATTCTGTGTCTCCCTCTCTCTCTGCCCCTCCCCCGTTCATGCTCTGTCTCTCTCTGTCCTAAAAATAAATAAACGTTGAAAAAAAAAATTAAAAAAAAAAAATAAAGTCATCATCAATGTCAACAGGTGCCACTCATTTAGTAACGGCTATTCGGGAAACTATGACACACTGGAGGAAATGGACATATCCATGGTAGTTGTCATTTTGATTTCAGAAATGTTAACATGGGAAATAGTTATGCTCCTGAATCAAGGAAGTATGGGAGAGAGCTGTGGAGTGGTGTTCAAAAACAGCCAGGAGAAATATGGGTGTTGGAAGACAAGTTGGGTCAAATACTTAGGATGAGAGGGCCAAGGAAATGGTATGCAAGGAAGCATGTGGCTATAGGAGTCACATGGACAAAACATAAAGGGTGGCTCTGTTAGCTAAGCATCCAACTTTGGCTCAGGTCATGATCTCATGGTTCATGAGTTCGAGCCCCACATCGTGCTCTCTGCTGTCAGCACAGAGCCCACTTTGGATCCTCTGTCTCCTCTCTCTGCCTCTCCCCCACTTGCACTCTGTCTCTCAAAAATAAATAAAAACCATTAAAAATTTTCAGAAAAACATAAAGAGAGGAAGAAATGTCTGGGTTGCCAGTGGCCTCATCAAGCAGGCTTGAGTTAGGAGCTCAAGACCATTACCAGCTCTATCGAGGCTAATAGGCACCTCTGTTCCATAATGCATTAACACTTGTTGATAGGTTTTTTTTTTTTAACCAAGTTCTTTGATAGGAATAACTCTTTCTTTCTTTCTTTTCTTTCTTTCTTTCTTTCTTTCTTTCTTTCTTTCTTTCTTTCTTTCTTTCTTTCTTTCTTTCTTTCTTTCCTACAAAACTGTTAAGAAGCCCTATCACCTGAAAATCCATACTTCAAATGTAGGGAAAAATAGTTATTATCTGCATTACAAGCGGATTTTTCAACGTACAAAATAGTTCAGTGGAATTAAAAAAAAATCTCTCATATGTTCTACATCAATTAATATTTGGGTGAGAATGAGAGCAAAGCTTCAATTAAATGTAATTCAACAAGTCTTTATGGGTTATCTACTTACTATGGTATTACATATAAAGTTATTAAGATTTCATTGCAGTGGAAGAATTTTTAAAAAGGAACTAAAAGAAACTATGAAATTTTAATTTTTCAATGAGAAGATAATTTGAGTCACAAATATCTGACAGCCTCATTTTTTTAAAATAGTATACTGGGTTAGGTTCTGGAATATCCTTGCAAATGATTTTATTGCATTAATTTTCACAATTTCCCTTACCTGCATATAGCCCCCTAGTGGGATCCCATTGACCTAAGGATAAAATTCAAATCTGGTCCCTAAGTACTGCTTGGGGTGGTTCTCCACCTGTGTGGTCCTTTCCCAAACCTACAGTGCAACAGTATGGTCCTTGACATTCCAAAATCCACGGTCCTGTCTCCAGCCACTGTGCTTTTCATTGGTTGACAGACATCACTGATGTCATATAACACTTAATTCACGGAGCCTTGCACAGCGCCTGGGCAGAGGGAGTGCTCAATAACATTGCTGATGGACTGAGGAAATGAATGAATGAATGAATGTAGATCCACTAAATCTTTTATAGAGCTAAGGATCTGTTTCATTTGTTCTCTTAACCTGGGAGGGGGGAGAACAATATTTAGCAGCCATTTGTTTTAGAGTCAGGATATTGACGTGAAAAGAATACTGGGCTTGGATTTGGGAGATTTCCAGCTTTTACCCTTGCTAGTTGGGCAACCTTAGCCTAATCATTTACCCTTCTGCATTCTTGATCTGCACGAGAAATTCAGCTGAACCCGCTCTCCCCTGGCTCTAACTTTAATGGTCATCATTGTCCCCATTCATTTTCTTGATGGAGTGTATATAGTCCCCTCCCCAATTCCCACCTGTAACAGTTCTTTATATTTCTTTTTGTGGATGCACTAATAGCCAGCAACCTGTGTAACCATGGGAATGTAGTTCAAAACACAGCCTTCGTTTCGGCCAAGGCTGAAAGGTAAACACAGATGGGTAACAGAGCAGTTCAGAAAATCAACCACTTTATTCATTAGGCCATCTGGTCATCCTTTACAGTGTCTTTCTGTACAATCATTAGGAAAAGACACATTAGAAACTGTTCAATTTCACAGCTGAATTTTTCGGGCCAAAGGTTTCCTTCCTACAAGGCTGGACACTGGTAAATTACTAAAGCATTTTCGAGGGGCATGTTGTTGATACTGTAGACAAATACCTGTCTACGCTCATGATCTAAATTTTGGATATTGATATTCTGGAGCAACTTGAAATGATTACGGCTCTTTCCATAGCTGTCTTGTTTTTGCCTCGCGAAGCTCTCCCTAGTATGGCCAATAATATCATTACCAATAGATGCTTAAAAAATTCCACTCAGCAGTGTGAGAAATAGCACCTAATGAGCATCTCACTTGCACCCCTGCTTACCTTCTGCAGCTGCTTCTGAACTTAATATCCCTGTACCTTCCTGTTTCCTTTTGATCACAGCTGCTTCATATGCTTGAAAACACCCACGAAGGCGCAGAACAGACCCCCCTCTTAACTTCTCCACCTGCTGGTCAATCCCCAAAGATTCCTTGAGTCCAATTTACCAGCTGCTCTGCCCACCTGCAGCCCCGCTGAGGCGTGCTCCGGCAGCCTCCTCTCCTGGTGTCCTGCCCTACTTGCCAACTCCCAGCCGGTTCCCCTGTCCAACTCCTCCACCCTATGAAAACTCGGGCCAACCCTATTTCTGGCCTGAATTAAGAAATTCAGAAATTCCGTATCAAGTGGCAGCAGCATTGGGCAGCCGAGTGGCAGGATGGGAACAGAGCCATCTCTCATCAGGAGGTCCCAGTGGGACTTTTCGAGGCAGGGAACCTCTGAGGACACTTTCCTGGTTGTCCCTTGGTCATTTTCTTTTTCCCTTTCCCTTCCAAAGAGCACATCAAAAACTGGTTTTCTCCAAGGGTGAGAGACAGTACAGTCGGACTTCCTGTTTAGCTTGTGATGGAAAAAACAGAAAGCCGTGCAAATTTAGCTGCAGATAAAAATAGCTCTGCTGTCTTAAAGTCATTAAGCGAACATAAAAGGCTCTTTGTGGTTTCGGGATATCTGGAACCTGGCATCTGTCACCATTCCTCTGTCCTCGTCCAGAGGCGAGGCATTCGGAACGAGGATTCCACGCTTAATGGCACCTTGAGAGTAAGGGCTCCCAGGTGCCCGCCAAACCTGTCACTCTGAATAGCTGTGGCTAAGTGACGCCTTGTCCCTCCGCCCTCCGTCGAGTTCTGCATAAACGGGTCTGCAGAGTTGTGCCATGGGAGGCGTCCAGGGCTGGATGCGCACTGCCCCAGCCGTAGCACCATGAGTCACCCTCACCTGGCTTTGCTGTGTCCATTCCAGCACTCCTCTTCGTTGGACGCGCCCGCCGTCATGCTCTCATCTTTGCAGATGGTGTAGGGCAACGCCGACCAGACCTTTTTAGAGAGCTTCAGTTTCTCTTTTATGTCTGTGACCTGATCAAGAAAGCAAGGAAAGAGAGTGAATATTCTCCCCAGGCGTTGCCCGTTTCTACACAAGGACACAACACAGGTGGAGGTTAGAGAATCCGTGCTAGGACTAGAATGAAACTCTATCGGTTTTAAGGGAGAGACACTGAGTTGCAGGATTTATTGCGAAGGCAAGCCTCCCTACCTCCTCCCTCAATCTTCCTCTAGCTTCTGGCAGAGAGTTCTCAGGTAATTGGCTTTTTGTTTTCCATCTTTTCTGTCCTCCCATGCTTTGAATTAAAAACTTGCGAAGCATCTCAACTGGCTCCGGGTCCCTCTCTGGCTGGGAGAAATAGGTATTCCCCCCTGCAAATTCCCTAAACATATTCTTTAGAATTCATTTTCTCAGATGTCACATAAATGCACTGAAACAATGCACCAAGAGATAAAATGCTTTTCCCAACGGTCTATTTGTTTCTGTAAGAAATAAATATTGTCACTAATTCGACTGCTGGTAACCTCTGCTCTTAACCAATTGACAGGTCCATATAGCACACTCTTGGATGGTGAGTGGCAACCCAAACCCACTTAAAAATCTCTACAGCCAGAAGAGAAGAGTCATTCCAAATACAGGTAAGTGTAAAATCCACAGCCCTATGGATGGATGGCAGGAAAAGCTTAGTAACCCCATCTTTCCTGTTTTCAGGCTCAGCACTGACTTTTCACCTGCAGAAAGGGTAAAGACAGGGATTCAGTACCATTTTGGTTCCGTAATTAACATCTAGTTTCATGCAGTCACACCCCTGACTTTCTATTCTGCCCATGTAAACATTAGGAAAGTCTATGGATGGTTGAAATGCATCTGTTAAGGGTTGAATTACGTGCCCCCCCATTTATATGCCGAAGTTCTAACCCTCAGTTCCTCAGAATGTGACCTTGTTGGGACGTGGGTTTTTTTTTTTTCATTTTTCAGAGGCAAGGGAGTTACAAAGAGGTTATTAGGATGGCCATAATCCATTATGACTGATGCTCTTGTAAAAAGGGAAACGTTGGACACAGAGATATGCCTAAAGATAAGACAATGCAGAGAGAAGTAGGAAGAAGAAACCTACCTATAACCAACGAGAGGGACCTAGAAAAGAACCTTCCCTCACAGCCTCAGGAAAATCCAATCCTTCTGCCATCTTGGTTTTGGACACCTAACCTCCAGAGCCATGACACAATAAATTACTGTTCTTTAAGCCACCTTGTCTGTGTCATGTTGATACAGCAGCTTCAGCATACACCCACACAGCATCGTAGAAGGGACAACCACTGAGATTTATATATTTGAGGTCAATAGCCTTTGGAAATAAATTATACTATGTTTAGTATGGATGGAGTATAGCGTTTTACAAAAAATTCCAAAGCTCTTTTGTCAGGTTTAAGAGTGAACACAAAGGAACATGAGATCTCTGTCCCAGTCATGTTTCTCAGTAGTTCCAGATTTATATGGTCTTTGGCCCTTGCTTATCTGTGATTCTGATGATGACTGAGGCTTCAGTACTGAGAAATGTCTGCCCATCCAGAAAGCGCTAAAGATGGCCAGAGTACTGAATCGGAGAACCCGGTACATACCCCAATGTTACTTTTGTTTTGGAGCATGAGAAGAACCCATAAGCAATGACATTCCAAGAAGTAGCTTACACACAGCCATGGTTTAGGATGGCCTAAGACCTGCACCCTCTGATTTCTGCCATTCATGCTGACTTTGGTCCATGGGTTCCCCTAACCCCTGGCTCTCCTGCCAGCCAATCTGACTGGGTAAGGACATTTGCCATGAGAGCCCGTGCTTTTCTGCTGCCATTTGGGGCACAAGTGTGGGTGCACGTTGATATTTGTTTTTTATTTTTTGTTTGAAAGACATGTGGCCATTTCTATACAGCCATAGGTGGATGTACATTCTGTTTATCGATCATATGAAAACACAACCCCCAAAAGCCAACTAATAAATGTTGAAAGACTGACAGAAAAATCACCATTCTGCAACTATCAGAGTTATCATTAATCTCAGCAAGTATTATCTATAGACGCTGTTGTGGGTTGAATTTTGTCCTTCCCATAAGATGTCAAAGTCCTAACCACAGTACCTGTGAGTGTGACTTTATTTGGAAATGGGGCTGTTGCCGAATCAGGTAAAAGTGCAGTCATTAGGGTGGGCTCTAATCCAATACAACTTTGTCCTTATAAAAAGGGGGGATTTAGGCACAGACACAGATATACACAGGAAGAACACCATGTGAAGATAAAGGCATAGATCAGGGTGATGCATCTACAATCCAAGGGATATCAACAATTGCAAGAAAACCAGTGGATGCTAGGAGAGAGTCAAGGATTCCATCACGATCCCAGAAGGAACCAACCCTTCTAACACCTTGATCTTAGGCTTCTAGACCCCCAACTGTGAGACAATAAATGTCTGTTGTAAGCCACCCACTTGGTGGTACTTTGTTACAGCAGCCCTAACAAACTGGTACAAATGCAAAAAACACTGGGTGAAAGTTTGATGGAGAATAGGATGTTTACACAATCTCCAAGTATTCCCCACAGAATACTCATTATTACAAAAGGAAAACTGGTCACTCTACAGTGCAAAAACTCTGCAGGCCCCCACCTTAACCAAGTGATCAAAGTAGTGGGACACAGTGATTTTAGGTGCCTCTGGATGTGAGGTGACAAGAAGGACACATCACTTACGTAGCTAAAATTCCTAACCCGGATCCAATCATGAGGACACGTCAGACAAACACAATGTCCAAGCTGATGGACGCTATGAGACAACCAGCTTGGATACTCCAAATATGTGAGTCATAAAAGATAAGGGAGGGCTGAAGACGTCTTCTAGATTAAGAAGAATAACAGACATGGTATTCAAATGCAGTGTCTGATTCTGGATAGGGCACTCGATTGGAAAAATAATTGCCAGAAAGGATATTACGGAGATAGTTGGCAGAATTTGAATATTGACTTTGTATGACAAAATATTGTATTGGTGTTTAGTTTTCCAAATATGAGCTTATATTGTGGTCATGTAGGCGAATGTCATGCTCTTAGGAGATACACGCTGGACTATTGAGAAAAAAAAGGGTTATGGTTCCCACAACTTACTCTAGAATGATTCAGGAATCATCTTTATCTTCATCATCATCATCACATAGATGTATAGAGATACAGCAAGATAGAAAATGTGGCAAATTTTTAATGGTGAATGAATCCAGATGGAAATATATAATTTTTTAAAACAGCGTTTTTTCAGTACCTTTGAATGATTTTCAAAATAAAACATGTCCAAAATAAATCCCTCACTTGATTTGTCCCACAAGGTGCCACATCGGTGTCCCTAACCTTTGCAACCTGGGACACTCCTTAGCCACTCATTCTGACTGTTCTCAAACACAAATCCCCGAAAAAGCACCAGGTATTACATATTCACCACTAATTCAGAAAACTATCACTAGCTTCAGTACTAAAGTACTGTCAGGTGTATCTGTCCCAGAATAAAGTACACCAGAAATGACCATTCTCTCCTCTGCTTACTTAATGCTAAAAATCCCTCCTTTACACTGTGGGAATCTGAACCAAACATATGTATTTTGAGACAGAGAAAGTCTAAGACGGCATGACATCCCACAGGTATCTCCTCTTTTGAGGTTTTCAAAATGTAGCTGTGTATGTTGTGCTGCTCATTTTGTAAACCCCACTCAAGCATTGTCTCTTTCAAGGAGCAATGTCTGGCCTCCCAGTTAGCTGGATTCAACTCTCTGTGTCCACAGTGCCCTGTTCATGATTCTAAGTACTGATTACTCCAAGCTTTTGTAATTGGCTTGCTTTTCTGACCCTAAGACCACGTGCTTCTTGATGCAAGGACGGGGCTCCAACTGGTCATCCTCAGGGCTTAGATGAACCAGGTGACCAATCACTCCAGTTTGCCTGGGACACGGGGGAATTCTAGGACGCACCATATTTGCAGCGCTAAAACCAGGAGGTCCTGGCAAACCGGGACGAGCTGATCACACACATCTTAGCACAAGGTAGGTGCTCAGTGAATGCTGATCGGGAAAATAGACTTAATTGCCCCAATCTGCTACAAGGCCACAGACAGTCTAGCTAACACAAAATCGTGTGGTCCCACGATGTGCACTCCTGTCGGAAAGGCGGAAGCAGAGATGGGCTGTATCTGGCTAAGTGAGGAGCATGTGGGCCCTCTCTGAGTCGTGACAGGACATTTTGTAATCAGGTCGTGTTCACCCTGGCATTTCAGGAGCCAGGCGTTTCCACCGTGCGATCGGTGGACATAACAGCAAAACAGCAACGAGAGATGTAAATGCTATCTTAACATTCTGCACGGAAACATCAGCCAATTCACTTCCAGCCCAAGGATGCCGATGCAGACAAGTTGGAAAAAAGGGACCCTATTAGCCACCAGGGACGCACATGCCTTTGATTCCAAAGAATATCTGAATGATGGCAGTTGGGTTTTTTTTCAGTACCAAGCAAGTGTTCCGATCCTTACGCTGTTGAGAAATATTTTCTTGTAGTCTCTTATTTTTATTTCTGAATAATGTATGTGACCACTTTGCTGTAGCTCCAGATCTGAGTCGTTTTTTAAATTTTCTTCCCGGAAATTTAAGTGCACACAACCGTGAGCGACGCTTTATGTTAGCAAGAACTGTTAGTAAAAAATGCGTTACTGAAGTAACAGTGAATCCTAATTCGTTATACAAATCTGATGGGAGCAAAGGGCTGGGGTCAAATAGGGAATTTACAGCAGTGCCTTTTCTCTGCCTCCCACATGAACCATTCCAGGACAAATTAACTTTTGCACATACTTGCCAGCTATATTTACCATTTGTCCAGTGTTACATCTGTAGTGCTGTAATGTTAGTAAATACTGGCAATACCTGAGTATTAAATGTTTTGCATCTGTGCCACCGAGAGGTTTTGAAAGTTAACTTCTGTCACATTGCAGGGCTCTCATCCAAATACTCTGTTGGGGACCACAGGGAAAACATGACCCTCTTCTAGAACTTATCTGTCTGGAGTTTATTCTGATTTCTGACAATTTCAACTCCTGGCACCAGTAAAAGCATAGACTCTTCATTGAAGGCTCGGCAGAAGGTCCATGAATAGGAAGACAGAGGTACTGTTTTCATACCCATCTGTACAGAATTGCCAAATTAGACAAAAGACGGAAGAAACTGACAAGATGGGATGATCGCTAAAAACAAAGGGATTAGCAAAATCAAAGAGCAGAAAGGATGATCTAAGGACTGGTGTCTGATAATTTCATTTAAAAAATGGTTTTGTCCCAAATATTTAACTTGAATCCAGTTTACAAGAAATACTGGGGATACAGGGACAAAGTAAGTAACACTATAAGTAAATGGTCAGGCATATTCAGTGTGTGGGATATAATATAAGACAACCAGCCTCGACTCTTCAAAAGAGGTAAAATTGTAAAAAGCCAAGACTGTTCTACATGAAAAGAAACTAAAAATGTAACAACCTAATGCTATGTGTGGACCTTTACTGAATCCATGATTTGGAAGAGGTAAGTACTCAGTTTGAGAAAGAGTTTTGAGACAATTGGTGACTTCTGAATACAAAATAGACAGTAGATGACACTATTGAATTACCAATAATATTCTTAAGTGTAATCATGGTATTGTGTTTGTGTAGGAGACTATTTTTGCTTTTAAATTTCTTTTTAATGTTTATTTATTTTTGAGACAGAGAGAGACAGAGCATGAACGGGAGAGGGTCAGAGAGAGGGAGACACAGAATCTGAATCGGGCTCCAGGCTTTGAGCTGTCAGCACAGAGCCTGACGCGGGTCTTGAACTCACGGACCGCGAGATCATGACCTAAGCCGAAGTCGGCTGCTTAACCGACTGAGCCACCCAGACGCCCCTATCTTTGCTTTTAAAAAAGATTTAAGTCGAAGCTTTTTATCATGATGAGGTCCCAATAGTTCATTTTTGCTTTTATTTTCTTTGCCTTCGGAGACGTGTTGTGTAAGAAGTTGCTGTGGCTGAGGTCAAAGAGGTTGTTGCCGGTTGTCTCCTCTAGGGTTTTGATAATTTCCTGTCTTACATTGAGGTCTTTCATCCATTTTGAGCTTAGTGTATGGTGTAAGAAAGTGGTCCAGTTTCATTCTTCTGCATGTTTTGCTGACCAGTTCTCCCATCACCGACTGTCTTTTTTCCATTGGATACTCTTTCCTGCTTTGTCAAAGATTAGTTGGCCATACATTTGTCGGTCCACTTCTGGGTTCGCTATTCTATTCCATTGTTCTTTGTGTCTGTTTTTGTGTCAATACCATACTGTCTTGATGATTACAGCTTTGTAGTAGAGGCTAAACTCTGGGATGGTGACATCTCCCGCTTTGGTTTTCTTTTTCAACATTATTTTGGCTATTTGGGATCTTTTGTGGTTCCATACAAATTTCAGGATTGTTTGCTCTAGCTTTGAGAAGAATGCCGGTGCAATTTTGATTGGGATTTCATTGAATGTATAGATCGCTTTGGGTAGTATTGACATTTTAACAATATTTGTTCTTCCAATACCTGAGCATGGAATGTTTTTCTATTTCTTTGTGTCTTCTTCAATTTCTTTCATAAGTTTTCTACAGCTTTCAGTATTCAGATCTTTTACATGTTTGGTTAGGTTTATTCCTATGTATTCTATGGTTCTCGGTACAATTGTAAATGGGATTTATTTCTTGATTTCTCTTTCTGTTGCTTCATCATTGGTGTATAGAAATGCAACCGATGTCTGTACGCTGATTTTGTATCCTGTGACTTTGTTTTTTACTTACTTGAAAATAGCAAAAAGAGAAATATCAATTATCATTGAGTCCACATGAGAAACATATGGATGTTCATTTTATTTTCTTCAACCATTTCAGTATTGTTTGAAAAAGTTAAAAATAATGGAAAGTTGGGAAAAGAAGTGAGACGTTGTTGTCAGGGCACATGGTATTTAAGAGACTTGCTGAATTCAGCACAGGGCAGTGACTGACTCAAAGCAGCTGGGAGATGACTGTGAGCTTTCACTGGGCTAAGGCACTCACACGCAATCCTCGATTCTGTCGGTGCTGACATATTATCTGTCGGTGCTGACATATTATCGTTACGCCCTTTTGCAAATGGGAAACAGGGTCTTTGAGAGGTGAGGAAACTTGCCCTACATGTAGTAAATGGTGGACATGAGACTCAAATTCAAGCGTAGGCTTCAGAATTGTTACTCTTCACCACCACACTCGAGAGGAACATGTCCTATAGCCATGGTCTCTGGAGCATGGATGTTGGGTTGGTGGTGGAGATATATGTACATCCCTGGGGTGTGCAAGATGATTCAATGTAATTCAGGATGAAAACATGAGAACTTCTATCTCTGTTTTTTAAATATAAAAATGTAAGAGGAATTAAGCTTTTCTAATATTCAATCTATCTACAGATTGCTAGGTCTCTTAATCAGTCCATCTGGCAATGGCCATTTCTCAATTATCCTGTGGAAAGAGTAAGAGTTTCAGAGTGGAAGGGGGCTCACAGTGGTAGCTCTCTCTTCCATTATCTTATTCCTGGGGTGTTGAAATCTATCACGGTTCACATGTCCTGGTTAAATGCACTTATGGATTAGATTATGTAGTTTTAACTAATTAAATGGACGAGTGACTTAAAATGACTTTTGCGAGAAACTTTGTATCTCTTTCATTTCAAACAGTGCGAGCACAGTGAACAATATTAAAATGGTAGGCTTACTCTTGATACATCTGCAACATTACAAGTAAAACTAATAAAGATTCTTTGTTTTACTTCTTCCTTTAAAATTTGCTACTTTTTGGGGCACCGGGGTGGCTCAGTCGGTTAAACGTCTGACTTCGGCTCAGGTCATGATCTCACGGTCCGTGAGTTCGAGCCCCGTGTCGGGCTCTGTGCTGACAGCTCAGAGCCTGGAGCCCGTTTCAGATTCTGTCTCCCTCTCTCTGACCCTCCCCTGTTCATGCTCTGTCTCTCTGTCTCAAAAATAAATAAACGTTAAAAAAATTTTTTTTTTAAAAATTTGCTACTTTTTGCATACCTTTTACAAGTTATAGAAAATATATTAGTTCAGTAGTACTTATATATAATTTATGAATAAATAGTTATTAAAGGGTGTCTATGATTCTGACTTTTGCTGATAGAGATGTGAGATCAAAAGAATTTGGAGTTTGCCAATCTATAGCCTGGGGAATGACAGGATACATTTTGAGTCATTCGATGAAATCAGTTTAACGAGGTAGGAAAGTGTATCATGATTCAGAAAAAGTTCCATTGCATTGATTAAATAAGAAAAAGGCTTTTGTTGCTAGCATTCATTCATTAAACAGTTCTAATGTGCCCTCTCTAAGTCAGGTTTTATGCTATACTCTGGGGATACAAATATGGCCAGTACCTAGTCACTACCCTTGCAAGGCTCCTAGCATCCCTGTGTAGGAAGGGGTAGAAAGACATGAAGCAAATATGATGAGGTTAAGCAAAGTGCTATGGTAGCACTCATATCAATTTGCCCGAAAATTTCTGGGGAAAACTATGTTTCCTCCCAAGCAAATAAGTCTTTGCTGATATTTGCTCTTTTGTGGCCACTGAATCCTGCCATGGTGATGATGAGGAAGCTGGATAATTAGTCATTTCCGTGCAGAGGGGTTAGAAACAGAAAATGCATCATGGTCCCCCAAGTTTTTCCTTCTGACAATGGGATGGTTTCATCCATGCAGAAGCCATTGCTTTTAGCCACTGCCCTGGTCTTCAGCTCCTCCTTTTGCTATGGAGCATCTGTGATTTCCTAACTCCCAGGGAATATCTGCGCTGCAGCAGAGTCAGTAAACAGTGCTGTGCGTGTCTTGGATACTTAAGAAATATTTGTTGAGTGAATAAATACATGAACAGTGCTGCCGATTATCTGCTAAGGGAAGTAAGATTTCAAAAATGATCGATTATCTGCCAGCTACTCCCTTCTGGACTTTCCTTTGGAGAATAAGGAAGACATGGACAAATTCTGCTGGCCTTCCAAAAAGAAGTGCTTTCCCTTGACCTGATTATCCCCTGAGTGAGAGTGGGATCTCAGATGGCCCCTCCAATCCTCTAATTAGGATTCTAGTCTCTTGTCATCTCAAATGTCATTCTAGGTGTAATTTACACAGGTATGACAGAAGAGCCTTGGAGATCTCAAAGGCAATGTTGGCTTGGGAAAAAAAATATGAGAGTTTAAGTAAAAATGGAATGAATCCTATCTTAAGCAGTCTTTACAATCCTTATAAAGACACACTATTTCCAGTAACTTCCCTTTGGTTTTCTAAGCAAGTGACCTATTAAATGCTGATTTGGGGTGTTTGAACTATTATTACCTTTGTCTCCCGTGTGGATCCTTTGATGGGGCACATTTGATCTCCCCCAAAAGACTTTTCCCATGGCCGTCCGTCTGCCTACCTGAGGCCCAAAGTCCATCTATACTGGACCTTTTCTTTCTCCTAGATCTTCCCTGTGAAGTGTGAGAAGTGAACCGTGAGAAGGCCACCTACTGTCCTCCGTCAATCACGCCCACACCAAAATTCACTCCCCTGGGTACCTGTTGTGTGCACCTGGCCCGATGCCTATTTGTTCACGATTTCAGAAAGATTCCAATGTACCTATTTCATCAGTATGAAAACATAATGTAACTGGATGTAAATAATATATACCATATCTTTAGAAAAAAGATGGTTAATATTTAAAGGGCTATACACTAAATAATACATATTGAGGGGGAAAAAACAATGTGAATATTTTATAGGCTGAAGGTCATTTGTTAGCTTGGGAAAACAATCTGTTTAAAGAAACGAAGTCAGCCTCCCTTTTACCTCATGCGCAAGGCCACTTTACTTGGTCAAGTTAAGGGAAATTCACAGTGCATAATACTATTCTTACAACCCGAGAGTTTAATAATCCAATTTCAGAGATCGTGACCTCGCCCAGCTTTACTCCAGAGAAGAATGATCATTTATTACAGCACCAAGTTCAATTCACGGTGTGAGCCTGCATTAGAATTCAAGTCATGTATGTTCCTTCAGTGATCAAACAGAGGTCTGTGAATGAACCTGTTCACAACTTCTCACACTCACTTGAAAACACATACAGACTGTCTGGAGTAGAATATTTAAACTTCTGAAGTCACGGAGGGAATACTAACTCTTCTGATGTGGCCAAACATCTGTAAACGCAACCCCCTCAATATTCTTGAGGAAGTAGGGGTTACTAATGCCACTTGACTCAACGAGGAAGCTGAAGACGTAAGATCTGCTCAATCCAGCCACTTGATTTATGTTCAAGTCTAGATTCAAGTCCCTTCTGCTGATATCGTTTTCAGCATCCTATTCCCTAGAACTTCAACTTCCCATTTCTTTTGAGTGTGTGAAAGTCTTTATAGTGTTATTTTTCATGTCTCAAATTGTTTACAGGGTAATGTTTAGGGAGGTCCTGGAATGCATGGAGAAGTCACTCACAACATGTTTCCTTTCAGGAAACTGTTAGCTAAGCTTTGGGGATGACATTAGGGTCCTGTGGAACACAGTTTGTCAGTGAACCCAAAGCAGACTTTGGCCACACGACACACGAAGCATTGTCCTGAATCCCTGAGTCACTATACCACCTAAAACCAGCCTTACGTTCTGGGTTTTCACAGACATTCCCGAGGAATCCAATAATAAGTTCTGGTCTATTACCATGTTTTTCAAAATATTTCAAAATATTACCATATTTGTTGAAAAATATTACATACCTCTCCATGTGGTGTGGTACTTTTTACATTACTCCCTAAGGAGACAAACACACATGTATTTTGTAGGAAAAACTAAGAAAGATGAGAAAACCATTAGGAAGTGAGAGAATCCTTGAAGTTCAGAAAGACAATGCTTAGTTTTGTTGAGTTTCTCAGGGGATTGGGAATTGGACGAGAAATTTAGAGGCTGTGTCATCCCCTCTGGCTTCAGGATTGGAGTTTCTTGAGTACGTGATGACATGGTAGTAAGAGCATGACCCTGAGAAGACAGATGAGGTATTTTTTCTGGCAAAGCACTGGTCTTCATGGTGGAATAAATATGGAAAACCAGAAATAGCTTCCTATGTTGTTCAGGTCAGATTTGCAGCCCATTTTAAGAAAACAATACATTTTCAAATACTCATGTTTATACCTCATGTTCTGATTGTGCCTCATTTCCTGCGGTATTACATTTTAGGCAAGTAGGGTAGTAAGCATTCTACATACCTTGGAGATGAAAGTCTGACACTGAACTAACACTGGATTCAATAGTGAAAAGGAAAAGACAGGGAGACATTAGGTCTGCAGAAATGCATATGAATCAAAGTATTATTTTGCACAGTGCATAGTGAAATTGTGGTACTGCTTACTTCTCAAGTGTGAAAACAGAAATAATTTCAAGGAGTGGTTTTATCATTGAATCATGAAATTCGGAGGCTCAGCGGAGCTCCCATTGTCCAAAGCTTCTAGGGCATTCCTGACAGGTGCTCACTTAGACTCATATTTAAACATTTCCAAAGATAGATATCAGTGCCTAAAGAGGACTTGAGATTTGCTGCCTGACCCAGAGTAAGTCACTTTCCCTCTTGAGCAGTTCTGTGTATCTTTATAGACAAGGCTTGACCACAAAGCGTAAGCATATTCTTGTTCTTCCTCTTGTGACTGACATGGAGACTGAGCCCCCAATCTTTTTGTTTGCTTTGCTTTGTTCTTTGTGATTTATAGCTAGTTTCAGCACCGAGAGGGGATTCTGTTTTTCTCTGACCATCACCTGGTAAATTCTCCTTTTCCTTCATTTCTGACCTTGGGGCTATCCAGTCTTCGCTCTCTCACTCTTTGCCCTTAGCTTTTGAAGCCAGCTTTTCCTTCCTTGATTGTTAACTTTGTTCTCTCTCATTTCTCAGGCATTATCTGGGTAGGGTGGGCGCAGACATCCCCAAGGAGCTTTCCCTGATCCAGAGCATGTATTGTGACAAGTACTGATTCTAAACTAGGTTAATAGATATGTGGTCTTCATAAAGCAGGAAAGGAAGATCTCAGATGCAGTCTCAAAAGAAGAGAATGAATTCAGTATTTCTAGCAGTTATGTAAGGCATGTTAAAGCCATCAGGATATTTAGTAACACTGATCTGTTTCCACCACCATCTTTTCTATCGCTATGGAATGAAAACTTTTAGCAATTCTTTGTGGTTTGAAGAAGAGATTTCCTCCACTTTCCCTTCATTTCCTAATGTCAGTAAGATCATGACAATGGCCTGGGACTGATCCCTTTGTATAGAATTGACCTGGACAAAAGCACTGATTCAGAAAACTGTCAGATAAAGCTTATGTTTAATAGCCCAATTTTGCCTATGTGAAACAAAGATTGATGTTCTGAACATCCAGTCTTGGTGAAAAAATTCCGATTCTTTGCCAACTATTACTTCCTCATAGGGTCTTTGACGATACTCAGAAAATCCATATAGAATTTCTACTTCTACTTCTGATTGACATAATGCCATGATTCAGTTAAGCACATAACCACCTGAAGTTACTCCTAAAATATGGAAATTTCATCTTCAGGGAATGAAATCCAGGACATTAAAAGAATTTCTGCTACTTTAAAAAAAAGGGAGGAGGTGTAGCAAAATATTACATTTTGAGTTTGGGCACTCCTGAATATTTTAGAATTCATTATTTAATTCCAAATGATTGAGGCTGTATTCTTTCATGCCGCAGCTAAGAAACAGATGTGTATTCTTTCTCTGAAGCCACTGTAGATATTTGGAACTTCCCAGGGAATGAGAAGCTTACCCTTGCTCACCTCAGACTGCAGTAATTGTGCAGGACCTTCTTAAGAAAGTCACTGCAAATGCGATTCCACCCACCAGTGAGTGTGCTTGCAAAGATGTTCACATATTCGAAAGGTAACTCAGATACAGCACAGACAAATATTCAGAAAGTGGTAGGTGGAAATCAGATGTATTGAAATTCTAAAGTCCTTTAGGGTGGAGATGGGTCACCCTAAATGTCTTATGGAGTATGTAACAAAAGGTATATAAATCTCCTTAAGGCATGTGTGATTTCATTTATACTTAATTTTGTAGACTTGTACTATGCAGTAGAACATAAATGATATTTTTGCACCCATTGTGTTACATTTTTGATCTAACACAATGCTCTGCCTTTTCCTTCATGAATTGCATTGGGAATTGCTTCAAGTTTAATTGCCAGTGATTTTGGCTTAAGGGATTTTGAGGAACAACAAAGTGAGATACTAATAAATGCACCCAAGAACATAGATCTGAATCATTAAGACCTAAGGATGTCTATGAACTCTACTTCAAACAGAGAGTCTATACATTGGGAAGAGAAGAGCATGATTTAGTGGATAATTCTTTCTGTGAGTCTCAGCTCTAATGTCCCCCAAAGGATTCCTCCTCTGACATCCATAGTCACTCCCCAGTATGTGCTCCAAGAGATCCCTCTGGTTTTTCCTGTCATAAAGATTTCCCCATTTATTGTAATGGGTCTTCCCTCCTGGACTGCAGGTGACATAGGGGTAGGACCTTTGTGTTCACCACATCTTAGGAGATGGGTGTCCCATCTGGCACAAAGCCTAGTTTATAGTAGTACTCAACAGATAGCAAATGAATGAATGAATGGGTAGATAAATGAAGTAGAGTAGGCAGAGGGTAAACTTAAATTCTGAGACTTCAAATTAAATTGTAAGTGAAATTTAAATTCTAGATGCTCTTACTTGCAAAATAACTTATTGCCATAGGGAGGAAGGTCTTTCTTATAAACTTCCCTATTTCATGGAGAAATGGTTGCGCAGGGTCTATTTATGGGTAGTCAATTCAATTACACACACACACACACACACACACACACACACACACACACGTTTAGTGTCCACAGTATACTGGGCACACAGTGATAGATACAAGATGGTCCTGCCTTCAAGGAACATACTACCCAGTAGGGACAGGAGATTTACATATAAATAAGCACAGTAAATCACTCATTCGTTTATGGGCTGTAGGGCAGAGTATGATCAACATTTTATTATTGAGTAGACGGAGGGATCAAGGGAAGCTCCAAGGAAGAGGTGACAGTTGAAATGCGACTTAATGGATGAATAGCATTTTGCAGGTAGAAGACTGGGAAAGAGCTGTTTTTGGCAGAGGGACCCTGAGTGGCAAAAGCTCATAGATGTGAAGCCTCTTCAGTCAGGGAGAGAAGTGCCCAGTGCTTGGAGATGTGTTTGCTTTAACTGTAACTTTGGCAAAGTCATAGAATTTCCCTACAAATTGGTTTCAAAATGGAGAAAGTACCACCTTCCCAACTATCTTCTTAAAGATTTAATAAAGTTTAGTAAGTTTACATATTGCTAGGGCACTTGGAGCTGAGAGTTCTTAATGCACAGAAATATCGCCATGGGGACAGATGGCATAGGGTGACTAAAGTGCACTCTTTCTTGGAAATCAAGTTCTTATCCCTGTGAGGTAAATTACCTTTTCCTGGGAGCCATCTGGTTACCTTAAAGATCCAATTTACCCCATGGAGCATCAATGAGGGGTGCCATTTACTCCTGTTATGATTAGACTCCATGATATAATTGCACTTGACTTTCACCTTTATATCTTAAGTACCCAATAACCTAAATAGGTTCTCTTAGTCTCCTACAAGCAGCAAGGATGTCAGAGATCCCCCTTTGTAGCTCTAGTGGGAGAGAAAACAACCTTGTGAAATGGCAGAATGGCCTTTCTGGGCCAGAAAGCAATGAAAGTTTAAAGCAGCAATATCCAATAGAAATCGCATGCAAGTTGCATGGGTGAACTACGTATGTAATTTAAAATTTTCTAGCAGCCACATTTAACAAAAGTAGACTGAAGCTAATTTTAATAACATACTCTGTTTAACCTATATATTCAAAATATCATTTCAACATTAATAAATACGTAAAAATTTTAATGAGATATTTTACCATTTTTTGGTACTTGTCTTTCAACGTTCAGTGTGTATTGGGACACTTAGAGCACACCTCGATTCAATCTACAGATATCTGCAGTGCTCAGTAGCCACATGTGACTAGTGGCTGCCATATTGGATGGCACAGGTCTCAAAATCGAGTATGGTTTTTACATTCACAGCACATGTCAGTTCTGTCTATAGCACATTTCAAGTGCTCAATAGCCATATGTGGTTGGTGGCTAGGATGCAGGTTTAAGGTCCTTCCTTAGCATATCTGAAGTGAGGACCAGTGATGTAAGAGGGCTGGATTGTTTGAATGAGTTGAAGACACGCTATTAGCTTAACATTAGAGTATTCTGCACATCCTGAAATTTTGGGGGTAGGTTGCACATCAGATCAGCAGAGTTCATTTGCACCACTCTCTCTCTTTTTTTATGCCATTCTCCCATTGTCCACTGTCTCCCCTTAACCAATTGCCCAAAATGCATAGGGAAAGAACAGAAGTTAGGTTATATTTGCAATTTGGCTGAGATCCAGCATATCCCCAGAATTGTTTCCATTTATATAAATGGGAACATGTTGCGTTCAGGTTTGTGACATCTGCCAATGTCACAAAGATTTCTTGGCTTATGTTTGTTTATTTTACTGAAGTATAACAATCATCCAGAAAAGTATACAAATCATATATGAAAAGTTTGAAGAATTTCTTCCAAGATACCAATAAAAAAAATCTTAAAGGTTTTTTCCCTCCTTCTTTTCACAAGATTTACTCTCTTGAATATTAATTGCATCAAGCCATTGATAATGCAGAAGCTATAGGTTACCAAAGAGCAGAGAGTACCTTATTGATTTACTGTAATTTTGAGTTATAAATTGCATATTGGCTCTGGGAATGTACATGCATTTTAAAGACAGAAGCCTGTCAAAAAGTTGAAAGAGAAGAAATTAAGTTCAAGGCAGCCCAGTATCATTCCACCTTTTCCTTCAGAGAAGTCCAGCCATACCTGTAGGTGGTTAGAGACAGTCTTCTACCATGGCCACCAGATGGCAGTGTTGTCCAATCTTTCCGCCCCTTCCGGCACTTCCCACAGGCTTCCCCGAAAATAAAATTGTAGATTGTTCCACTGCATATAAAACTGACAACCCTGTTATTTTAAACTTGAAACTGACAGGCTGTTATTTTAATGAGGTCTGCCAGAGCCAAGGTTAACCAAAGCTTTATTTCCCTACAAAATGTTAAGGCCATGGTTCTAAAAGGGGGATGTGAAATTTTATGTTATTGATACTTTCTGTGACTGTATAAGTTTTAAGATATTTTTCGACAAGTAAAGCTACATGACAAATATGGACATATGTTTATATATATAGACAAATTATGCATGAAAACTGGTTCAAATTTCTCCCAATGTGTCCTTTTGCTCTGGTATAGTTCACAAAAATTAAAAAAAAAAACAAAAAAAACAAAAAAAACTTTTCTACAGTTATCCATTTCTGCCTATTTTGAAGCAAAAGTATATGTTTTTAGTACCTTGACTTTCTAGCTTAATGAGTCAAATTCAAAGCTATTTTAATCCTATTAATATTCCAAAATGAAATCAAGTATTTAGCATTTGATTCTTTATTTCTATGAAAAAAAAAAGCTTAGATCCAGAACAGTGAAATTCAGTTAGAAAGGATTTTCTTTTATAATAGGTACTTCTATAATGTGTGGTGGTTAATGGCATTATAATTTATTTCCTTTCCCTTGCAATGCCTTTTTATGTTGATCAAGAAAGTATTTAAAGTCAGTTGCTAACTGTGCCAATATTAAAAACATTAGTAACTATGTTTTCTCAAGTGATTTTCCTAACACTTCTTCCACCTTTTTACTTGCTCCACGAATTAATTTCTAACATTTAATGAATCGTCCTGTCTCAAGTAATGAACGTAGATCCTGCAAATAATCTAGTTCCACATTGACAGAACTTCCTTTAAATGAATATCATAAGCAGGACTCTCGTGATCGACCCAAGGCCTGTCCACGAAGAGACTTAAACTCAGGAAGAGCCATGATTTCTGAAAGCAGGCCTCAAATAAATAAATTCATGTTCAGTTAGTCGTTGGTGGCAATGTCAATTCAGTTCACAGCTACTTAACGCAAACCTACCAGGTATAAAGACCTGTGCCTCGTAGACCAGGCTTACCAAACTCAGTAGGATGCTGTCTGGGTCCTCTAAACAAGCTACATAATTTGCAGAGCATGATGCAAAGTAAAAATGTGGGGATTCGTGTTAAAAAAAACTAAGAAGAATTTCAACCCGGCAGTAGCAGAGCATTAAGTCAAGCGAGGGCCCCTCTAAATGTGGGACCCTGTGCAACACCCGGGAGCTGCCTTGCTGCTTCTGGGGGAGCTGTAGTCTAGTGGGGTTTCCCTGATCTATACAACCAGGAGGTGCGACAGATGCTGATAACAATCACTAGTAACGGCTATTACATACCCAGCAATAATGTCCCTCTTACCTCCAATTTGCACAAAAATGTAGAAGGGTTGTCATTGGTGCCTTCACTTCACAGCAGGATGACTGAGAACTGCAGTTCCGTTGTGACTGAGATGTGATCTCCATGGCAGGCACCCCATCAAACCCATCACTCACACCTCATTGTATAGTCCTCGTGACCCCACCCAGCAATGTGAAGACCGAGGCTGTGAGAGGTTAAATCACTTGGCTTCAATCACATAGCAAGGAGAAGGGCTGGGTTTGAACCTGGACAGCTGGGCTCCAGAGCCTGTGTGCTAATGCTTCAGGCCATGACAACAGAACTGACCAGCTGGAGTGTTTTAATGCTTCCTAAAAGCTGTGTGGACTGTTGGTAGGTCTCACTCACTTAAAAAATGTTGGAACATATATTAGAGGCGGGCACAGCGCTCTGGAAATCCTTGTACTCCCCTCAAATGATTAGCCCATGAAAATTTTCTACACCTTTTCCCACACCACTATGATTTGAGCTGCCCTCCAACGAATTTCCTAATTATCAACCTTTTCTAACACTGCCATGGTTAGAGCAAGCCTGGAAGTAATTTCCTAATATTCTAGGTGTTTTAAAATAATAACCATGATTACAGTAGCCCTCCAAACAAATGCAAGACTACCCATTTTTCAGTCTAATATTTTAGACTCCCCTAGGAGGTCCAAAGACAGAGAAAGAACCAAAATGTTGTTTGCTGGTTACTCTTCCGGTTTTGCACAACAGTAGGTTATATCTTTCTTGAATATATCTATCTACCTCTCTGTCACCTATCTTAACTATCGGCAGAAAAAAATCATTTTCAGCTGGTGCTAAGATCATCTTAGATGCACACCCAAGATCTAGGCCATTCCTCCAATACGCGTGTGAAAAAAATAAAAGCCTCAAAAACTCCTCTTGGCTTTACAATGGGAAAAGTGCTCTTGCTCTGGATTTTTTATTCATAGAGCTGCATGGACCAGCTCGTCCCGTGGGTTTCCATGACAAAGGGAGAATTTCCCCATAGGGCTACATATATAGGTTGGAAATCCAGCCCTACATATTTAATGGTCTGTATCTAACAACATTGCATTTGAAATCCTCTCCTTGAGATGATTTCTCTCATGAAATGGAAAGTAGTAAAGAAAACAAAATTTTCACCACCCTGCCACAGGAATCCATGGAGACTTGCAAGAGCTTTGCCTTTTCCTATTACACTGTGCTTGGGAATGAGGTTGGAAAGCCAGACGGTAAATCTGATTCAGCCAAATCCCAAGCACTCAGAGGAATTGCCTTTTTATTGCAGATAAGTATAAAAACAGTATGGGAGGCACACTGGAATCTTAAAGATAAAATGCCAGGGGCTATCTGTTAATGGATTTGGTAGCTAAGCTGTGGTACTTAGAGAATAACCCTTCATCTCCACCCCCCCCCCCCCAAAAAAAGATCTTAGCCAAAAGGACCTCTGAATGTAAATAATTATGACGGTGATTGTGTTGAGTTAGCCTCAATCTTAGGTTACTTTTCTGTCCTTTATCTGCAGAGTTCTGCTTTATTCCCAGAGTCCGGGGAGCCACACAGCACTATCACTCCAGCACCCCGAGTCTTTGCTAAGAGGGAGGGAACCTTAACCTCTCCGGTTTTTCAGCCGAATTAATAAGATTCGCCAATTTGATCTCGGTATTTTTCTCATTAGGGGCTATTTCTGAATTTTGGTAATATGCCATCGTGATCCATCAATCACGAATTCCAACATGTTCCGTTCTCTTCATTCTTTTTACTACAATAAAGGGAAAATTAAATAGCCTTTTGAAAACAGTTTTCATTTCCCTTCAAATTATTTTCTGTGTGGAAAACCAACTTTCTTCTTCACGTCAAAGCCAAAGTCTTTGACAGACATGCTAACGTCTTTTTTACAGACATTCAAAAAGGCTCAACCCAATTTCAACTTACTTCCTGTTCGAGTAGGTAGGGCTTTTCAAGTGTTTCCCCCAAGATGGCTGAAAGCGGGGGTGTTATTGATGAGAGCGCCTGAATGAGGTGCGCCACTAAGCTCCCCTTCTTCATTATTTATATAGTGGAGAGCAAAGCCCAGACTTCGAAGGAGCTTGATGTGGGTCGGAAGAAGTGACCTTTTCCACAAGATGCTGAGAAGCCTCTTCACTTTTGTTTGATAGTTTTTTGGTTTTTGTTTTTTTAACAGTCTTTCCTGAAGATAGAGTCGTAAGACACAGGCTTACTAAAATATGACTTCGAAAAGGATGTTGGGAAAACGTAATGCGTATTCTGGGAAATTAGGGAAATACCCTGTGGTCTTTGAAAGGAGACGAGTAGGGTAATCAAAAGTAGGTAAGGCCGATGTGGTGCTGGGGTCACCTGTACCCAGGTGCTTGCTCAAAGTGCTGTATGTACGGACTCAATCACTAGAGCCACAGCCTGGCGATCTGCATTTCTAAGGAGTTCTCTCCCCACTGCACCCCCAACACATGCCACCCACTCATTCAGAAACCAGAAAACTGAGACCTACAGTGCTAAGGAGTAGACTAGGTGATGTCACCAGGGCACATTTAGCCCTGTGACTTTAACTTTGTTTTCTTTCTCTGAAAGACCTTTTAATTTGCAGATTTAATCTAGCTTTTTACGTCTCCTAAGATGTAAGTCAGGGTCCAAAGAGTTTTCACTTCTCAGATGGTAAGTCAGGGTCCAATGAGTTTTATTGCAGTAATTAAAAATATATGTATTTCTTTACCTTTTTGTTAGCTTAACTGTTTGAATATGCAATACTACTGCCACTACTTAATTCATGGTCCTTCCTCTTACAGGGCAAAAGGCATGGCTGTATTGTTGTCTGTGTCCATGCAGTTAGTCAACCAGCGTGTATGAAGGACCTTCTCTGAGAAGCACTGGGGTTACAAAGAGGAAAAGGACACTGTCCCTACATTCAAGGAACTTTTCTCTTTTGGAGAGGTATAGACATCAAAACAAATAGTAACACCATGTGATGTAAACATTGATAGAAATTGGGTGAACAGGGATAGAAGCTTGAGTGTAGAGGGGCTGGTGGTGGGTTTTGTCAAGAGCAAGAACCAGTGACCCAAAGTTGATTGAACTGAGAGCAACTGGAAAAAGGTTGAAGTACTTAAACCCCAGCAAAAGGGGATGAGGGGTGTTGAATCACGATCCATGCAAGTAGACACATGGTAGGATCCACTTAACCAGAAAACCAAGGAATTTCCAGGGAGGGTCCAAGAAGTGAGGGTGGCACACTAAAGGCCTCGGTATATACACTTGTCTGAGAGGGCTACACGTGCCTTTAACCAAAGGGCTCTTCACATGGCGTATTCACACCATGCCCTACGGGTGATACATGCTGCTTTGATGGGGAGCATTGCCAAAGAAGAAGTAGCAGAAGGTGGAGAGGTATGGAAAGAAGGTCCTGGGTCTGCCAGCACCAATGGGCCGTGGAGAGAACCCAAGAGAGGGGTTCATATGTGGCCACTTGAGCTGGCTCTTGAAGAATAGTAGAATGAGGAAGGCCAGTCTTCCTAATCAGAACAGCTCCACATTTGAAGGCTCATGTGGATTAAGCCCACTTAGCCTTTGAAAAGTAGTTTGGTGTGACTGGAAGATAAATATGTATGTTGAAGAAGCAGGATTTTTGGTCAGATAATGGGGCAGATACCAGCAGATGCTACATAGCCTACAGCGAGCAGTTTAGTCTCTATTCCGGAGCATCTGTTGAAGGGTGGTAGAACAGTCCAAGTGGTGCTGGGAAAGCCAGTCTGGAGCGGGCAACGATCTGGATTGATGACAAGTGGCCATTGGGCAGTGCCTTATTGTTCATACCTGTCATGGATTCTTAGGTGGCAACTCTATGACACATTTTTTATTTTAATTAGACTATGCTTCTTACAGAGCCCTTTTCCCTTGCTAAGTGCTTGCTCCCTTCCAGCTTAAGCCTTTGCCCATGTTATTTCCAAGAAGTCATTTTCCTCCACTGGGAGAGACCTCTCTCTCTGCCTATCCACAGCTTCTTAATCCTTTAAAGCAGAGATCATGCAGAGAAAGAAATTAGAGAAGTGGGTTGAGTTTGTTCACTTATGATTCATTCATTCATTCATTCATTCTGCATCTGCCATGTTCCTGGTACTGTCCTAGGTACAAGATTTGAAGTTGTGAACAACAAAAACAATACAAAAATCCCTCCCTTCTCATAGCCTACATTTTCACTAGAGAGTTCTACCAATCAACAGCTAAATCAGTAACATATATAATATGTCAGGCAGGGGTAAGCACTAAGAAGAAAAATAAAGTGGGGGAAGGGGCTTAGGAGTCTGCGTGGAGGCGGGTGAGGAGACAGGTTGTGGTTTTAGATAGGATGCTTATGGAAGGCCACACTGAGGAGGTAGTTGATATTGTAAGGAGGTAATTTCTGTTCTTTCAATAGGCACGTTCAGATTAATATTGATGGCATAGAAATTCCTTCATTTTCCCAAGAAATACCCTCTCACATTTTCCTTGAAACACAAGTCTCTCTTGGACTATCATTTTTCCACTTTGGATAGTATGTATATAGGGGAGTATTTCTCTTACATAAGAAAGCAATAGTACATGCATGGAAGTAAAAGGTGGCTGACACCTGGCCTGGGTTTGGGAGACAGATGGGAGAGAGGATGGGTCATGGGGCAAAGTGGGAAGACAATACCCCAAGAAAGGGGGGTATCACACCATAGGGACACAGGGACCTCGAGAGGCAGACCTTGTTTTACAACAGAAATATATGGATTTGAATGTGGATTCTCTTGACTTTTAAATTCTCTCTCCACCTCTTTCCTTTTCATCATCACCATCACCTCCATCATCACAATCATCATCATCATCATCACCACCATCACTACCCCCACCACCACTGTGCTGGCTAAATGGAACACATCTGTACAGCTGAATTTATTTTGAGGGACGACAGTTGGCAACCTCTGCTTTATGGTTTCGTTTGAGAGCAGTCCCTGCCCTAAAGCCTTCCTGGAGAATGCCAAATCCTATCACTTTCTACAGTCTTTACATTTTGTGCTCATGTACTTATTTATTGTTTCAGCACTTGCCCTGAGCTTACTGAGTACCAGGCACTATGCTAGGGACGTGCTCATGGTTAAAATACACCTTCCAGAACCTTTAATTAAATTCTTTTGCTATTATTTGTGCTGCCCATTGAATTGGAGAGTTTTGGGGCTGGAAGACAACCTCAGAGTGAAATTTCTTTTGGTCATCCTATCACACAAATGAGCATTTTATTTTATCAGTATCTCGTGCATTTGGCTTGTTTATTGTTTCATTTGGAGAGGCGCTGCCTCTATAAAACATCTTTATGCCCCTGGTAAGAAACAATATCTTGAACATTTTGGTATCTTTTGGCAGTTAGCTGAGTGTTGAACACATGGTAGACACTCGCTAAATATTTTTTTCGGTTGACTATTGGATAATGGAGAAAGCCTCATAATTTTTTAGAAAAGATCTTATATAATGACTGATATGAAGTCCATCAGGACTTGCTCATTCCATGCAGGGCAAAAATTTGAACAAATGATTATGTGGGGGAAGAAACAAGTTCTTGACTATGTTATTCTGTACAGGATGCCTCAGAAGCAAGCATCTGGGGGAGATAATCCATTGTCATGATATTGTGGAAAACCATTATATTGCCTTTAGAAAGCACACATGGCCGCGGGCGCAAATTCGTTTGCTTTTTATGTCCATTCTTATATGACCAGCGTGTTTGGGTAATTAAGGAGGAAAGAAAGCATATTTTCTTCTCTTAGAGGTGGCATTCTTTCTTTGGGATCACTGGATCAATTACAGGAGCTGCATAAAGGTCTGAATCCCACTTGCTGGAAGAGTAACCAAGCTGACATCTTGGTTACCTTTCTCTGTCCACAATATTTTAATTCTGGAAGCAAACATAGCCAAGTTAAAGCTTTAGTTCCATAATTTAGTAAATGCTAATTAACAGCCCAGTACGTTTAATTAGTTGCGTCAGGTGACTGGCTGAATTTTCAGCCTTTGCAGCTTCCCAGAATTTTAATTTTCAGCATTTGCGATTACTATTCCATTTCAAAGGGGTAAGTGCTAGTTTCCTGAATCTGAAATGGTGCCATGTAAAGAGGGATATATATGTTCCTCGCACACGCCTTTCACTCTTTTTTTCCTTCTTCTTCAGGGAAGTGTTAATTAGAGGAGAGCCCTACTTACACTGAACAAACAGACTTTCTGCTGACCTAGATCTAGATTGTTTTATTTTCTCTCCCAAATCCCCAAATGAGGTGCAGCATCTCATTTTCATGAGGGTCTGGGGATGAGGGAGGATAAAGTAACCTCACATCACAGCAAACACTCATGATTTGTTCAACATTAAATTCCAAAAAAATTAGGTTTTGGATTAAGTGATGAAAAGCGTTTCCAGGACATGAACGCAAAGAAAGCCACACTCGTCTTTGCTTATTGGTGGCTTCCGAGCTTTAATACCAGACGCGGCACATTCCCATTGCTGCGTGGCTCAGAAGGAAGAGGGTCACATTTCGTGACAGAAGGTGGCTCACAGGGGTACATTCACTTCTCCCTCATTTTCTTTCCAGATAACTTACATCCACTTCCTTCTCTCCCCTTGTCAGGAAGGAAGGGGATCCGTCCGTGACCCACATTACTACAGAGTCCACTCATGGCGTGCTGCAGAGACTATGAGTCCTCATGAGCTGTATACCAAGTGTAGACCAAGAGAAAGGAATTTTCATTTCCCTCAGCTAAGGGTCACATGGTCCTCTGGCTACCAAGCAGATTCTTCCAGTGCCTAAGAGTCTCTGGTAGCCATTTTTGGCAGCTTTAGCATTTCCAGACATTTCCACGTTAATGGAATTGATGCCTCAGTAGCTTAGCCAGCTGGAGGATGGCCCTACATTGAAACACTGAAGATACCACTCATAATTGGTCTCTCCGAGCTTGAGGGCTGTTATCAGTTGGGTCTTGAAAAGACGCAGACAATGCAACTCAACCGGGGTGATTTGAAGATGATTCAGTGAGAGACTTAATAAAAAGGTGAGAGCAGGGGGTTGGGCAACCATAAGAAATAGTGCAGATCCCAAGGTTAGCACCAGGAGGCACAGTCTCCACCCCTAGGCCTAAAGGACTGAAGTGTGGAGGGAGGGAGAGAGCTGTGGGGAAGGCAGGCTGAGGGGAAGTGTCACCTTGAGCTGAGGTGCTCAGCCAGTCTGAGCAGCTCCACAGGGAGGAAGCCCTGAGCGTGAATATTGGGGTGTCCCGCCCCCCCCCCCCCCCCCCCGAGCTCCTTTGCCTGCCTCTCACTGGCCAAGCCTCGCTGGAGCCTGAAGACGAAGGAGCCCAGGAACCATGTCTGTGTCATCTGGCTCTTTCAGAGCCAGAAAGCCTGGAGAAGAGGGAAGAGCAGATCTGCAGGGGCACAGAGAGAACACGCAGCCAACAGTGTTGTAGCATTTGAGGTGGAGGTGGGCCTGGGAACCTGGAGGAGAGCCCGGCCCCGTTCTCGCGACTTCCATGCCCACACTGCCCTCCTCCTCCTCTGCTATCCAAATCCAGGTCCGCAAGGGTCAGGCACTCCTGGGACCTGGCTGACCTTGGCTCACACCATTTTCTCCGTGCCTCATTGCTTTATGCACGAAGCAAAGGCATGCCTCACTTCGGGAGCTTCTGTAAGGCAGCCGGGGGGCGGATAAGATGTGTAGAAAAGCATGTCCAGGGCCTCAAACTGCTAAGGCAGGACCCTGGTTTCCTGCCTCTTTGTTTTGTTTTCTTTCCTTGCCCTTTGTTCTCTGTCTCTAAGCTTTGCTGATGCATGTGGTTTAATTACCAGTCTGCCCTTGCCTCCTTGAAATCATCTGGAATGTTTCTGAGACATCCACTGCTGACTGAAACCCATAAGGGAAATTCATGAGGATATGCTACCAGGATCCAATTCCCTTAAGTAATAGCCTCTTTCTGTTTCACGTCTGGTTAATTTGTTTAAATCCCAAACAAAAGAGTGAGGGTGGTGGGTTAGGGTCGCAGAAGGGAGAGCAGATCCAGGACACAGTCACAGATTGGCATTCCCGCTGAGGTGTTGGCAATTTCGCAGATATCCCCACTCGAAGCAAAGGATGATTACTATTCGACTTCGTTTATGGGGAAAGGGAAGTAGGTTCCTCGGGGAAGGCTGTGGTTGAGGGAATCTGAGGTGCAATCACAGACCCAGATGTGTCGTCTTATCTCTCTGGAGCCCTCCATTATTCAAGTCCTTTCCTACAGTTTTGTTTTTTCCACAAAAGGCTCGGGTGCACCAGGAAACCAGTCTATTTCAGTATCAGCATGGAGTAGGGGCGGCTTTATAAATTACCACCTCATGGGGACTCACTCTGGGCATATTTTGCTTTCAGAAATTCTCATTAGGCAAGAGAGTATAGAGGGATTGCTATGGTTCTCTGTCCCCAGGTGGTATCTTTTTGAAAGCTTGGGAAAAAGTTGCCACATATATACACTCTTTCCCATAACTTTTTATTTTTACTGGGTTCCCTTTACCTTCGTTTCTTTTGGCTTTGATTGGATGCCGCTAACCTTTCATTTAGGAATCTTTTAGGATTGCTTTCAAGGCTCAGGAAGTACTGGAGAGTTGAGGCTTAGGAGACTTATCCCCTCCTGTCATGGGCATCCCACTGATTTACAATTTTTCATCCCCCCCCACCTGCTAATTAATGTTTAAAAATCAAACTTCAGACCAATTTTTATCAACTTCACGGACTCTTAGGTGTTGGCCAACCTGAGAAGGTGGAGGTCCATCCCCACTGTCAGCTTCCTTCTCTGTGCCTCTTTCTCCTTTCCCAAGTACCTAGTAGTGACAGATCAGATATTCCCACTGTGCCTTCTGACTTCCCAGAACTGCCTGTGACGATGCCCTGCTCGGTCTGTGTGCCTCTGACCTTCCTTCCCAGGCCCTCATCTTCCACAAAAAGGATTTGCTTTTAATCTCTACATAGCTGGAGGATTAGTGGATTATTCCTTCCAGGGAACATACATTATATATGGATTTTACCAATGCCTACTAGAGACAATGCTATAATCCAAAGGAAAATTCTGCTGGCTCACAGTGGAAACCATGACAGGCTACCAAGAAAGACATTTGGGGCCAGATAAATCCCCTTCCAAATGTCCCATGTGCCTGGGCTACTCTTTTCCCTACCCTGACACTGGGCTTGGAACTGAGCTCCTCCCTAGCACAGTGGTTCTCATATCAGAATCATCTGGGGAGTTTAACAATTTTTGATGTCTGGGTCTGGACCACAGAGACTGTGATGAAATTAGTTTACCTGGGGTGCAGCCTGAGCATGGAGATTTTCCTAAACTGACCAAGTGATTCTAGTATGTGGCCAAGATGGACAAATACTCCTCCAGCAACAGGCTCTGAAGGAGAAGACTTCTACTGGCAGGTACACAAACGAGACTCAATCATCAGGTGATAAGAAGGTGCAAAGTTTACTGCATATTTCAAAGATGCTGATAATTTAACCTTTTCTCCCCCCTTATGTACCTTCCAAGAGTAGGGCTTAGTGTTTGATACCAGGGACACAAAAGAGTCCCAATTCCAACACTCCAGTCAACAAACTCGAATTGTTGAGAGACTTCTTGTCTTGGGTTATCAGGGAATGTTACTAGGCACTAAGTAAGCTAGATAAAGATAGTCTTAAATCTACTGGAGGTGAAGACAGACAGATATCCAAGACTGTGTGACAAACAGTGTGTGACACAAGTACAAACTAAGTGCCATAGAAAGGATTACTTGTGAGGGAGGAAGTTTTCTTGGAAGGTGGCCTTGGAGCAAAAATTTGAAGAAGCGTTGTATTTTGACAGTAGGAGAATTAAGCAAGCAGCCTCTAGGCTGAGCAAAGGCTAGTGGAGGCTGGATTATAGGCATTGTCAACGTAATGCTTTAATTTCATAGGCATTGTGGATTCACCTATCTTTATGAGTTCAGAAGTGCCGCGATAGGATGGATATTTCAGGACAATGACAAATCCAGGGTTGGTGTGAAGTGGGGACGAAGATGCTAGAACCAAGGAAGGTCGGTGAGGGGGTAGCAGACAAGTGCCATTGTCAGGGCTAGAAAGGATAATGTTTCTAGGGCAGTGGCAAGAATCACAGAAGGGTGAGGGGTACTCACATGTGAGATACATTTCAGTGGTAGAGCAGAGAGAAACTTAAAATAAATTGGATGAACGTGGGTGGTGAGTCAGGAGAAAACAAGGATGATTCTGTAGTTTCTACCCTGGGTGACTGAGTCTCCAGGAAGGCAGCCTTTTAAAATGTTTATTTATTTTTGAGAGACAGAGAGAGTGTGAGTCGGGGAGGGGGCACAGAGAGAGGGGAACAGAGGATCCGAAATGGGCTTTATGCTCACAGCAGAGAGCCCGATGTGGGGGATGTGGGGCTCAAGCTCATGGACTGCGAGATCATGACCTGAGCTGAAGTGGGACGCTCAACTGGCTGAGCCACCCAGGTGCCCAATGCAGCCTTTTAAAAGTGTGGGTAACTGAGGCTCTCCAAGGTTCTGTGGAGCTTCAGACAAGCATCAGGAGGACCCGTGTCTGCTCCATTTACCACCATATTTCTAGCGCCTGGCTCACAGTAGGCACAAATCCTTGTTGAATAAATAAGTATCTGATAAATAAACAAGTGCAACTCTCTGAGAACGAAGAGATTGGTTTTGATCTCTTGGTTGAGATCAGGTTTTGAGAGACAGTTGGTTGATCAGGTTTTCAGAGTGGGGGAGGTAGGGAGTTTGGTTTTTGCCATGTTGAATATGGAGTTCCAATAACACAGCAGGTAGATGGAATTATAGAACTGTAGTGTAAAAGCCAGTAGTAGACGTGTGGAGACTGTTTTTAAGGGGTTAAGCATCTAATCGGGGATTTTGGATATGCATAGGAGAAAGCAGCTACAGATGAAATTAGCACAGGCTGTGTGCCAAACAGGTGGTCCAGACTCTGTGTGCTAGGGTTCTGAGGCAGAAGTGTTAGTGATGTTTAAGTCCCATCCTAGATCATGTCAAGAAATAGGTACTAAAACAAAGTTTTGAAGGATGGATGTATAGATTATAGGAAGAAAGAAGGGGAGGAAATTTCAGGTGGAGAGAAGAATATGAATAAAGCTGGAGGGCAGGGATACATGGGACATTTCCTAGATCCTTGCTACTACAGGGAACTGGCAGCATAGGGATCACCTGGCAGCCCATTAGAAATGCAAAATCTTGGCCCCACCCCAGCTTCCTGGACTGCTTTTTAACGCACTCCCTAGATCGCTAGATGATTTGGAAAAACTGTGAAGTTGGAGGAGCACTGGTTTAGATCACGTTATTCATAATGGAGGATTTGTGTCATGGAGTGTGTTATGCAGGGGAGATTAATAGGAACAGCTTACTGGGAGAAGGGCCAATGCCACCGTGTGCGCTCCTTTGGCAAGATCATACTGGTAGAGGTGTAGAAAGGTCCTGAGGGCCTTCTAGGCCACAGAAGACCCATCAACCAACTAGTGAGGCAGAGGATGTTATAAATTAGGAAAACTAACACGACGCTGTGGTTCATGATTGGGTAATGGCCTCCACGGTACTCACCAATGGCTAACATTGGATAATGGCTGCCCTACACCATCTGAGGCAGGGAAGGGGCGATGGGTGATGTGTGCATGCTTTTCATAACACCATCTGCCTCTCATGAGCCAGGTCCCCTCCCTCCTTGGTGAACAACTGAACCGATTTAATGGGCCTCTTTAGATCTTCCCCAAACCATCTCAATTATAGCTATTACCCAAGAAGGTAGCTTGATCAGACTACAATATAAAAGTAGTAGAGTATATATATATTTCCAATGAAGTTTTACGTTTTACTTTATTTTATTTAGTTTGATATGCAGCCCCCATCCAAGTATCTTCATGGAAGTTTGATACCAAAGTGCTTTTTCATAACTTCTGAATAAATCATGGAGTAAAGACAATGGCAATGTGGCCACAATCTTACTTTCCAATCACCTAATTCATATTCCTAAACTACTCTTAAAATTTTTATTAAATTATGTCAAGTCAATTTGTGTCTATAGGTGATTTTAAAAAATATTAGTGGATTGGTTGTTACCTCAAAGGAAAATTTAATTTCCTACTTTAGTATGGAATTATTAGCCATGATGTTTAGCTGGATAACTTCTGAAAGCAAATTATGCTGACCACAAATCTCTCTGTCAAGAATGTCATACTCCATCAAAGCACATACTACTGAGAAGTTATATTTGAAACCCAGGGGAGCTTTCAGGACCGTTGTTTCATTTTGATCTCTCCTGCATACAGTTTAAGAGGCTTTGGTCTTTATCACTTAATTTATTCCCAATCAAAAAACAGTAGGACTCCCACAAGGCCATTATGTGTATGGGACGAGAAGGAGAGGCTGAGATCCACACAGAGGCTCAGAGGCAGGGTGTAGGAACTCTTCTAATGGCCCTTTGGAAGTGCTCAGATACAACAGCAGCCCCTAGTTCTCTCAGCTCACCTACAATGAATAAAATGAAATGTAAACAGACCAGGTATTCAAGAGGAAAAAAGGAAGATCGCACTGATCATGCTTCTTGTGGGTAAAGAGGCTGACGTGAGAAAAAATACACTGGATCCAAGTGTAGGGCACTTAAAATTTACAGGGCTTTCCCTTACAGTGGATGCTCCCTGTTTCCTTCTTACTAGGCAGGGTCACCTTATGTGTGTTTCCATCCTTAGCCTCCTCCTCCCTCCTTGACACCTTCGAATCTATACCTCCTTCTCCACCTGTGTCCCACCTCTCACACCAAAAGTTGATGTCTGTATTGCATTATCTTTGTTAGAAGCGACGCTTCAGAACATCTATCCATGTTGAGTAGTACAGCATGAAGCCAGTGCAACACGGAATGTGTGATAAGAGTAAAGCCTAGCACTCTTTCACATGAATGGGCACAACAGGGTCCACTGTGGCCAGACTTGTGTTCAAGAAAAACATAGGTTGAGCAAAAATAAACAACTGGGACTACACCAAAATACAAAGCTTTTGCATAGTGAAGGAAATCATTAACAAAATGAAAGGGCAACCTGTGGAATGGGAGAAGATATTTGCAAATGATATATCTGATAAGGGTTAATATCCAAAATATATAAGGAACTCATACAACTCAACACCAGAAAACAAATAATCTGATTCAGCAATGGGCAGAGGGCCTAAATAGACATTTTTCCAAAGAAGACATATACAGGGCTAATAGACACATGAAACCATTACCAATCTTCATGGAAATGCAAATCAAAACCACAGTGAGGTATTACCTTACACGTGTCAGAATGGTTAGTCAAAAAGACATGAAATAACAAGTATTAGCAAGAATGTGGAGAAAAAGAAAGCCTCGTGCACTGTGGGTGGGAATGTGGATTGGTGTAGCCACTGTGGAAAATGGTATGGATATTCTCAAAAAGTTAAGAAGAGAACTACCATATGATCCAATAATTCCATTACTGAGTATTTACCCAAAGAAAATGAAAACACTAATTCAAAAAGATATATGCGTGGCTATGTTTATTGCAGCATTATCTACAATAGCCAAGATACAGAAGCAACCCAAGTGTCTATTGATAGATGAATGGATAAGTACATATAATGGAATATTACTCAGCCACGGAAAAGGACAAGATCCTGCCATTTGCAGCAACATGAATGGACACAGAAGGTATTATGCTACCTGGGATAAGCCAGATAGAGAAAGACAAACACCATATGATTTCACTTACATGCGGAACCTAAAAACTAAAACAGATGAGCAATGACACAAACAAAAAACAAAGCAGAAAAAGAGTCATAAATATAGAGAACAACCTGATGGTTGGCAGAGGACAAAGGGATGGGGGAATGGGAAAATTGGATAAAGGGGGATGGGGGGTACAGGCTTCCAGTTACGGAATGAATAAGTCATGGGGATGAAAGGTACAGCATAGGGAATGTACTCAATGGTATTGTGATAGTGTAGTGTGGTGACAGATGATGGCCACACTTGTGGTGAGCACAGCATAACATATAGATTTGTGGAATCACTATGTTGTACATCTGAAACTAATGTAACACTGTGTGTGAACTGTACTTCAATAAAAAAATTTTAAAAAAGCATAATGTACCATCCCACAAAAACAAAACAAAACAGCAACAACAAAAACCATAGGCTTGATGTCCTAATCCCCGGATCAGGACATGCTGAGGCACGTGGCCTTGTTTGGAAATAGGGTCTTTGCAGATGTAATTAGGTAAGATTGAGTTACACTGTGGTAGGGAGGGCTCTTAATCCAGTATGACTGGCGTCCTCAGAAGAGGGGAAGAGAGACAAACAGGGAGGAGAAAGCGAGCATCATTCAGACACGCAGGAAGATGGGGGAGGCAGAGATTGAAGTGATGCACCTATAAACCAAGGAATGCCAAGGCTTGCAGGCAGCCCTAGAAGCTAAGAGAAAGACACGGAACAGATTCTCCCCTGGAGCGTTCATAGGTAGCATGGGTCTGCCAATGCCTCCATTTCAGACTTCTAGCCTCCAGACTGTAAGACCACAGACTTATGTTGTTTGAAGCCACCCAGTTTGTCTAGTTTGTTCTGGCAGCCCTTGGACACTGACGCAGGGCCCGCCAGCAAAATAATAATAATATCAACCACTTGTCGTGTGCAGTTTTGACAGGTTGAGGGTCTCAAGACCTTTCTTAGAGGACCCTCTTGAACCCCAGGGCTGGATCGGTCTAAACACATAGCAAACATAATGAGAGACAGGTGTGTCTCATTAAACATGTAGATGGCATCATCTGCCTTTTAGATAAGGACAGTAAATTTGCAGTGGGCATGTTCTCTCAAAGGGCAGAAACCGAGGAGCCCTAAATAAAAGTAGGTGAACAGGACGTTCTTTTCTATGCACCAGTCATGTTTTGGTAAACTGAATCCTATTTTAGGTACTCAGAGGGAGCTTGCTATTTAAATAAAATTCTTTTGCGAAGCAAGTATGACTTTTTTCCCCTCAGAAAAATCAGATTTCTTGATATTAGCTTTCTTAAAGTAGGGAGCACAGCCCTGTAGTAGATACTATTAGAAAAAAGAATCTTATTACTTGGTGTCAGCCTAAGAAGGATGAAAACGATTGACCTGAGGGTGTTTTCTTAGACATGAAAGGATGACAGATTGAATAATTTTACTAAGTGCTTTTCAGTAACAGATTCTAAATTGAGAAATACGGTGACTTCTATCATCTACTTCAAACATTTAAGATTCTGTAAGTATAGACCAGTTAATATGTTGTTGAGATTCTATAAATATAGACCAGTTAACATATTTTCTTTATAAATGTAATAATACCAGTGCTAATTTAAGAATACTTTAACTTCACATCCAGCCCGGCTTGACTGCTAGGAGCCTACATTTTTCCAAAAAAGGAAATTCCTTGGAATGTTCTGAGAGTTTAGGACAAAATGAGAACAAATTTAGTTCAACAAAAGAGAAAACTAAAGCAGAGGAATGTACAGTGAACTCATTTATAAATTCAGAATATACTGAATATGTACCATGTGCTTCCACTATATGGAATGCTTTTCTTTCTTTCTTTTTTTATTTTTGAAAGAGAGAGAGAGAGAGAACATGAGCGGGGGTGGGACAGAGAGAGAGGGGAACAAAGGATCCCACGGGGCTTGAACCCACAAACCGTGAGATCATGACCTGAGCCAAAGTTGGCAGCTCAACCAACTGAGCCACCCAGGCGCCCCTGGAATGCTTTTCGTAAGCAGAATTCCTACCCTTATGAAGGAATGTTTGCATCCTAGAATCAGGACATATATATATATAGACAAAGGGTTGAGTCAGGTTCAGGACATATAGACAAAGAGAGGGTTGAGTAAGGTTCTAGGCAACGTAAGTGACCAAACACGAAATAATGGCTCTGTATAAGTGGGGCCCCAATATTCCTGGGAAGACATCTAGCTTAGCGCTCTGACACTCCCTGCAGACACAGCCTGACTGATTTTAGGGCCGTGATCAATAGTCACAGAGAGTGTAACTATGAGAACCATGAAGTTTTTGGATGATTTTGTGTGGACCAACTGGCAAACCAGAACTAAGAACCGCACTCAACCTCTTTACAGTCAAAGATGCTGGGACAAGAGAAGTCTGTGGATTGAAAATCATTCCCCTTGCGACGCGAAGACGGCCTCCTAGAGATTCCTGCTTCACTGAGGCTCGTCCAAAAGACCGCTCCCTTTGCTCTGCGGGACTCTTCCTTTAACGCCAGTGTGAGTGAACACCTGAACCTGCACACGCTCCTCTTAACAAAACATTTTAAAAGCTTCTACAGGTTCTCACTGAGCTGGGGCCTAGGGTAAAGCGATAAGGCCCTTGCTGCAGGTGCAAAATTTAAGGGGAGGGGGTGCACTTAAAATTTCAGTAGCGCAAAGAAAAAATATTGTAATACAATATTTTAAAAATGAAAGCACAATATTCTGTGATGAATAAAATATCAAAATTCTAAATGAAGGCAGGATCGATAGCTGTGGATTTCTTTTCTTTGGCCTCAGGCTCGGTTTTGGTAGTGCGTTCACGTGGGTGTGTGAGAACACCATCAACGAACACTAGCCACGTATTTCAACCTTCCGCAATTCCATTCCAAGGATGAAACGTTCTCAGTCAAAATAACAACGGTGTCATGTTTCATGTAAAAACTAATCCTCTCCATTCAATCCTCTCATTCCTTCACTTACTTTTCCACAGATAAAGATCCACTGTTCTGTCCCGGGCGTCTTGTAACACATGTGAGAACACTTCACAGGTCACCAAATCCTATTCTTAATGTTCTATTTTCCCTATTTCATGGTCTTCAACTTCCATTTTCTTACTCCCAGTTTTGGTCGTGGGGGATGCTGACAGATCAAACGAATGGCAAGGGTCTCTTAATTCGGTTTTTCATATCTCCCTGTGTCTGGATTACTCTACTTAGGAAGCTGAACAAGCCTGTGAGGATCCGGAGCCCGAGCAGGGATCAGCTCTGTGAAGCGCGGGGCCACGCTCCTTTGTGCCGAGGCAGAGGCCGCAGGCTTTCGTTAGAGAGAGTTGTGAAGGGGACCACATAGATGGTGTCACTTACAACGCGGCAGGCTCTCCGGGTAAACGGGAAGCCATTTATAGTTCACGGCTCCTCCTGGTGGGTTAAATACTGTAAATCCTTATGAGTATTGCCAGAGCCGTAGAATCAATAAAAACCAAAATGACCTTCACTAGGCCTGCCCTGTAAGTGGATGGTCCCAGAGTGACAGATGTGTCAGTCGCTCCACGGAGGAAATGTAATCTGGCGAAAATGACAAGGATCACTTCTGTGTTACTTTATTCTCTGCCTTTCCCACTTTTAATCAGTTCTGGCAGAGCATGGGATTCTCAGACATGTTTTCAAGTTTCATTTTTAAAAACTTCATACTTCAGGGTGACATTGGCCATCCAGTGAGTTATGAAATCCCTCAAGTCTCTGCTCAGAGAGTGGCAGGCAAAACTGACTCCAAACCCAGGGACCATCCTCTTCCAGGTATTCAAGGCGGAGCTGACTGTCCCGGAATGAGAACAGCCTCAAAGGAAATTCGGGAGGAGGAAGCAGGAGGAAGTCAAGGGCAGCAGAAATGGCCCCTGACTGAGGTGCTGACCCAGGAGGGGAGGGTACAAGGGGCCTTGAAGGTGGAGGTGAAGAAGGGATTCCTCACCCCCCAGTTCCTAGCTTGGGGCCTGTACAGTTTCCTAGGGCTGCCGGCCAAGTACCATGACTGGATGACTTACGACACGATACCTATTTTCTCACAGTCTGGAGGCCGGAAGTCTCAAAATCAAGGTATGGACAGGGTTGGCTCCTTCCAGAAGTTCAGAGCGAGGCACTGCTTCGTGCCTCTTTCCTAGCTTCTGGTACTTGCCAGGAATCATTTGCACTCCTTGGCTTACAGTGACACGGCACCAACCTCTGCCTGTCTTCGCATGGCCTCCCCTTCCCTCTGTGTGCAGCTTTCCTACGTTTGTCAGTTCAAGTTCTTGTCATACAAGGTCACCAGTTATACTGGATGTAGGGCCCACCCTACTCCATCCTCACTTGGTTTTATCTGTAAAGACCTTAGTTCCAAGTAAGACCTCATTCACAGGTAGTGGGGGTTAGGAACTCAGTCTATCTTTCTGGGGAACACAATTCAATCCACAACATGTCTTATATGAAATAACAAAAAAAGAGTGTAGGGGCGCCTGGGTGGCGCAGTCGGTTAAGCGTCCGACTTCAGCCAGGTCACGATCTCGCGGTCCGTGAGTTCGAGCCCCGCGTCGGGCTCTGGGCTGATGGCTCGGAGCCTGGAGCCTGTTTCCGATTCTGTGTCTCCCTCTCTCTCTGCCCCTCCCCCGTTCATGCTCTGTCTCTCTCTGTCCCACAAATAAATAAACGTTGAAAAAAAAATTAAAAAAAAAAAAGTGTATTTTCATCTACCGGGATGAAACAATTAAGTTTCTCAAGGTGCTAGCTCATATTTTAGGGAAGTATCTGTCAGATTTAAGTGAGAATGAGCACTGGGTGTTTATTGGAAAAGGCGTATTTTGATGCAGAAAGTCTGTGATGGGGCCATGATCTGCATTTTAACAGAACTGAAGTGATTTGGATGCAGGTGATCTGGGAACCCTACTTTGAGAAACCCTGTTTTATATCACCACTTTAACTTCCCCCAAATGATCAGTGTCTTGTTACTAATTCCCAGATATTTTCTACATTAGATAATTGCTATTTACCTTCAACTCCGTTTTATAATGTGGTGCATAAAACCATTTCCAGGGTCAGTCCTGACGCATTATTAATACCATTCTTTACTGTAGGTCTATGAACTGAAACCTCATCAGGGGAATCCTATGTCATTGTAACCCTTCCTCATCTTTCATATTGCTCTAAGGTCTACTCAAATTATAAAAGATATTTTCCCTTGAATTTTCAAAAGGCCTCCTGCCATTTTGTTTGACAGCAGACCGAATCCAAGAAGAGCTTAAGATTCATCTTGATGAGATAACTTTTAGCATGGTAACAACCTTTAACACAGCGTTAAGAGCAACATTTGGGAGCAAGTGAAGAGGGCAAAGGAAACTACTGCTAGCCTGAGTTGAGAACAACACTTCCGATGAGTTTTCTCAGGTGCACAGAGGGGATAATTACAGAACCTGTTAGTACAGGAGAGTCTGGGAGACAGTAAACATTCAATAAATATAAGCTATTAGCTATTATTTTATTTAGTCATTAAATAATGGTACCCTGTGCCTTTGGAAAGGATTTCCTCCCTTATTTTACAAAGGATACCTAAAAAGCAAGAGGTCATAACGGAAGATACATCAGTGTTGCACTTTTCCCCATTGTTTTCCAAAAATGTCCATGAATAATGAGGCCAGACACGTCTCTTTAAATAGTATTTAGTTATGTTAGCAAGGGGCGTGCATTAAAATCCTTTATCGCAAATATTTGCACACCTGGTAATCCTTTTCACAGTTTTCATTGTGAACCAAAAGAAACCAGGGCTTTCTTCCTCTCCATTTATCAAACTGTTAATATTTATAATTGAACCTGAAGAGATAAATCTTACACAGTGGTACATTTTGAGTACAGTGGCACTGCAAAAAGTCTTCCATTTGCACAGAACTATTCTTTGGTTCTATCTACACAGTGATCTACGTGTTTGCACATATATGTGATGCAGGCACATGCATAGATCACAATGTATACATGCCTTTGGAGGTGTTCAGGATGAATGTAATTTTATAGCTTTCTAAAGAAAGAAAAACTCTCAAAGGTCCAACAGTTGTGTGATACCTCTAGAATTTCGGTCTTTTACTTGCAGAAACATAACTGTAGGTGGGCAATGATCTTGACTTCAGCTCTATGACCTTCCTTTGGACTTTTATTTTCTTTTCTAATTCTTTGGAAATTGGGGGATGTGTTTTTTTCTTGGTTGCTATGTTGTCTGTAGTGGCACAGCTAACAAGCATGCTGCATGCTTTGCAGTGAACGAGTAATCCTGACCTAGGTTGACATGCAGGATGTCAGGCCAACACTGGATGAGAAGTTCATTCCCAGAGATTCTGAGGCTTAGAATCAGACCCTCAGCCTATCAAGGGAGTAGGCAAAATCCTCGCTTGAGACCAGAGAGTTCATGAAAGAAGACCTGAGGCTGGTTAACTTGCTTGGAGGTCTCCGGGCCATCAAATCCTGTCCTTCCACTCAGTTCCCATCTTCTTTCCCCTCTTGATGGGAAAACCATTTCTTCTCTGCCCTCTCTCCTTCCCTCAGAGCCTCACTGCTGATACTACCTGGCCCTCCTATCAATGCACTGTCCCTCTGCTGTCTCTCCCCTTGTTGTAAGTGTGTGACGTTCTTAGCAGCAAACTTCACTCATCTTTGGCTCCTCTTGTATACTTACTTATCTCATTCTTTGCTCTGTCTGGATCCCTCTCCACCCTCCTGATTGTGTCTTAAGCCCCAGCAGCCCTTCTGAGTCTCTTCTTTGAGCCACAAACAACCTTTACAACGAATGAGCCTCCTCCCAGTCCACGTCCTTGTCCCTTCCAACATTCTGCCAGAGGAATTTTCTAGAGCATGACTACTGAAAAATCTTCAGTGAGTCCCCTTAAAGAGTAAAGTTAAAAAACATTGTGAATTAAAGAAGTTAGAAGGTATATAGCAATGCTAAGTGCAACGTAGGAGTTTTATCTACACAGACACATCACTTATGTTAAAACTCTGCCTACTCGGATGACCAGCAAAGATTTTTCTATTATGGTTTGAAAATTGGTATAAAAAGTGAAACTTGGGTTGATTGTTTGTTATGTGACAATCACCTGCCAGATCATGCCACACACATGACTGTTGAAACCAAGAAACCCATGAATGAATGGCGCAGTCATTACATAAGAGTTGAAAAGAATTCATGATTTAGGAAGACAGATGTCTATATCTTGCACGATCATTGATCAGTTTGAATTAAAGTGGCAATACAGTCTAATTTTCCGAGTTTTCTTCTTGGTATTATAAAATATGTAAAATAATAATAAAATTCTCCTATGAGTTTCTAGCAGCACATGCGAGAACACTTCACAATTAAAACGATTTCCTCCAGAGCCCAGATCCTCCTATTACCATGACTTCCAGCTTGATTCATACTCTTGCTCTGCTGCCCCTGCCTCTGGGTGCCATTTAGCCAGTTCTTTGCTCTTTCAACACCTTTAAGGTGAGTTGGTATCATCTTAAGGAAAAATGAGAAGTTTCTCATGATTTCTGTCATTTGGCTTTGCAACCTTAGAAGTTAGGCAGATCGTAATTTCCCTAGGTCTTTCTTAGAAAGTGTAGAGTACAAGCACTAGGATTTCATTCCATACCAGCACACTTTTATTTCACTACTTTGACCAGCTAAGAGCATCACTCTTCCACCCTTTGGATCTTTTTTCATGCACTCCTGTTCTCATGGTTCCAGTAAAACACTGACCCTAAGTTGCAAAATATTCACATTTAGCTTTTTTTTTTTTTTAATTTTTTTTCCCAAAGTTTATTTATTTTTGGACAGAGAGAGACAGAGCATGAACGGGGGAGGGGCAGAGAGAGAGGGAGACACAGAATCGGAAACAGGCTCCAGGCTCCGAGCCATCAGCCCCAGAGCCTGACGCGGGGCTCAAACTCACGGACCGCGAGATCGTGACCTGGCTGAAGTAGGACGCTTAACCGACTGCGCCACCCAGGCGCCCCTACATTTAGCTTATTTTTCCCTGAGCAGTAAATTTCTTGAGGTTGTAGCCATGACTGACTATCACAGGCCCTGAGAGAGTAGTCACAGAGATAAGTTACACTGTGAGGATACGTGAATGACAGCAAGTGTTAGGAAGTGGGTGATTAGGAAAGAAAACTCGTAAAATAATACCCCTGCAGTCTATGAAGTCTATGCCCAGCATTTAATTATGATGCAGGGTTTGCCCAGCTGGGTCAATGGTTAGAGCACAATGCCTCATTTCAAAATGGAGATCATGGCCTTACGCTCTTCTAAGCTAAGGGCAATGGCAAGACAGAAGGTTAACCAGTTAAATATTAGGGTCAAAACATTTCTGAAACATCAGCTGTCTCCCACTGTGACTCAGTCCCTAAATCAACCTCAAGTGTGTAATATGGAAATCACTTCCTGGCTGGGCTCTCCTCAAGGCGTTTTACGTGAGTTTATTACAGACTTCTAAATCTGGTGGAATTTCTTCTGGCCACTCTGTGATTCCATTTCCTCATCCATAAAATTTTGGGTTGTTATGTGGATTAAAGGAATGACAACAGGCACGTGTTAGTTCTCAGTAGAGGCTGGCTACCGCCATATGACTTCCTTTGAGCACACCGTGGTGGGGTTCAGTGATGTCATTATGGGGCACCCGGAGGCTATGGAACATGGATGGCCAGGAAATCCCAGGACCAAGAGTAGCTAAAAACAGCATCTTGTGGGCCCAATAAATCCAACCTCAGGTAAAGGGAAGCAGATGGGCAGAGTAGCTGTCAATTTATGCTCAGGAAAGATAGTTCTAGCAAGCGGCATTGGCTCGCTCTGCTCCTGGCTCTCAGTCCTCCTTTGCATTTTGTTCTCTTCCCCCAAACTCCTTGCTGTCAGCTGTAGCCGGAGGCAGATTAGCAATCTGTAGGTGAAATCTTCCCCTGAGGGTGCTGGGATTATTTTTCAAATTCCTGATCCATAAGTGAAAATTGATCATCTATGATTTTTATCTTTTAAAATAATCATTGCTAATGAAGAACTTCAAGCACAACACTATATGGCGGCATGAAATGAAATCCATTGCAATGCAAGGATGCTAGGTAAACAAATAAAAGGACACAATAGCAGTAATTGGGCCAGAAAGCATTAAAAGCACATGAATCACCTATGTCCATACTTAGTGTGTGCCATCGAAGGTCACAGAATGGATCAAGTGCTTCAGGAGACAGCGGTAACATGGCAGAAGGCACAGGGAATAAGAGAAAAGAAAATGGGAACAGGTTTGTACAGAGAGCTCACTGTGTATAAGGCCCAGTTGTGAGGGTTTTCTGTGTCCCATCCCCTTTCCTCATCAGATATCAATACCATGGATCAAATGCGCTCTGTTACGGCCCAAGCCAGGTTCAAGACCCCACTCTGCTTCTAACCAGGTGTGAACTGAGACGAAACACTTAACCTCTCCCCATCAGATATTATTAACTTCATCTTACAAATGGGAAAGCAAAGACTCTTGAGACACTAAGATCACTTCCTTTATGGGTGAGAGCTCTCATAGGAACTGAGATCAAATTGTTTTTCCTTTCTCCCATGGAACTTGAGAGTTGTCGTATTTCTTCTCATAAGGTACTGGGAGGAAATATGTCAGCTCAAAGGCTAATGGGACGGTGAGGTAGGTGGCCACAAATGTGTCTCTGAACAGGGTGGAAGTAGAAAGGGTAAAAATTCTTTTCTCCTCATGGTGCTACCTGTCTGGTGATAGACTTTTATTTCATTCCATAAACAGGTGGAAGACTGCCCTTCATAACGGTTTTTATGAGCCTTTATTTAACCCAGCTATCAGATAAACAGACTCAAAAGAACCTCCCAGAGTTTTAGCATTTGTGATCTCAACTTTTTCACACTGTGGATTTCTTTTTTAATTCCCAAGTCAGTGAGATTTTAGAATGCAATAATAACGTCAGTTCTAAGCATGCTTTGCAAATTTTTTTTTTCCTGTGTAAACTCAAATTCACTGCTTTTAGATATTTTTTTTTATTTCCCTGAAACATGTTCATAACGATTCTCCTTGTTTCCTGATTTTTGTGGCAGAGAAAGGAGATATTTCATGACCTTTCTTTCACGGAAGGTCACTATATAAAACACCAGCCCTTCATTCAGATTTCTGAGAACTTTTCCATCCTGGGAAGAGCAACAAATCAAAAAACCAGCATCAGTGTGCAGATATTTTACAGCCCAATCCAGTGAGACTCTGCAATTTTCATACTGAGAAGTAATATATGACCTAGACAAGACCCAGACAGAGGCTCATGAGAAGACTACGGGGCTTTAAAATTATTGCCTTGATCATGGAAAAGAAATATGAGTAATCACTGCCATCCACCAACTCAGGATGGTCTTTGGGGGCAATCAGGGTTTGAGAGAATCTAAGAACATCTGGAAATCAGCATATTTTGAGCCAGTTCACACCCTCCTTGGTTCATATTTCAACTGATCTATGTACTAGGCAGTTACGCTGCCCTGAGAAAAGTAGTCTGGATGTGTCCTCTGGGGTTAGGAAATCTTAGCAAGGCTAGAAGGGAAACATAGAGGTAATCCCCCCTCATTGGACTCCAGGTGCTACACCTGCAGGTCTGGTGTATCATGGCTCATTTTCACCCACTTCAAATTTTCCCAGCATCTCCCAGCAAAATGCTTCTCAGGGCATTTTACTACTAAAAGTTAATATCTAATCTACATAAGAAAATGTCTAAACAACACTTCCCAAGCCTTTGTCCAAGTAAAGAAGAATAAACCTCTCGCTGACCTTGCCTTTCCTCATCTTTTATGCTGCAGATGAACCAAAAAAAAAAAAAAAAAAAAAAAAAAGAAAGAAAGAAAATAAAATAACAACATCTGAGAAAGCTGGGTCTTGCACTTAGACAGGAAGGCAAGATGGGGGAGTTTTAATAGTGGTGTTGATTTTGGCATCGATATTTTCCCTGAAGTTCAGAGAGTAACTCTAGAGACTGTACAAGATGGTTGATTTCTGAAGAGTCTTTATGTTGGGACTATTCAGTTCAATCCACACATTCCTAAAACAGCAGATGTCCTGAGACATTTCTTGGTTTCGGTCTCACAAGAACTCAAGAATCACCACACTGTGTTACATCCTGACTCTTTTAGGACATTATATTCTAAAAGAGGTTCTAAGGGATACTTTATGTCAAATATTTATCCTCTTAGATGTCAAACCTACAGGACTATAAATTTACCTCCAAAGCATCCCAGTTTGTCTTAGGAACAAATTATGTATGTTCTTCATAAAGGTGTCTAGACGTTTTTGAATACGTTTGTGATTGTAGTCGGTGCTACTTTTTGACAGGTAACATATGTCAAGGTGTAGCAAGCGGTGTGGCTCTGAGCATGCTGGAAAAATATCTCTGGGAGGATTCATTGTTCACTTTGCTTACTTTATACAAGGGTATGTGTGCCTTGAGCACATCCTATCAGCCTTAATTCTAGCTATCTTCCTGGCTTTCCTGAGATAGTGTCTCCTTCATCCCCTTGACTACATAGGTGCATTACTCCTGTCCTGTTTTCCTCTCTTCGGGGCTTCATTGTAGTTCAGAAAGCAGAATCACCAAAAGGCTGGAAGGATAGACCACTTTCTAGATTATGCTTCATGGTAACCCTTTGGGCCACTGCAGCCTCCTCGACCAAGAACCATGGACCAAGCCCATGGAAACCAGCATATCCTTCAATCTCAGTTCAACTGTAGTTAATGGTTTCCTATGTGGGGTGCTCGATAGTTTTTTAGTTGTCCTTGAAAACATCTAATCACTTAACCACCATACACACCATAGAGGTATAGATGATACGTTACTCTTTTCCCAAGAGGGAGACTCTGAGGCTCAGGGGGGTATACTAACAGTCAGAAGGGGGGCTGGAAGCTGCATTTTTGATGCAAATTTGGTGCTGGCTCTAGAACTTAATACCTAATTTACCCATGAGGGAAGAGCCCTGGGGCTGAATGCTTACTCTCTAGTCCCTAGACCTGCGGTTCTCAAACTTGATTGTACTTCAGAACCACCTGAGGGGCTTCTAACATGCAGATTCCAGGCCCCATTCCCTGACTTTCAGATTTGGAAGGTCTGGAGTTGGGCTTGAGAATTTGATTCCCAACAAGTTCCCGGGGGATGCTGAAGTTGCTGTCCTTCCTGGGGACTGTACTTTGAGAACCACTGGCTTAGAATCTAGGTCAGTGGCCCTCATCTTGCTTTGACACCAGAATTTCCGGGGAGGCTTCAGAAATATATATCGATGCCTGGATCTCACTTCAGAACGATTCAGCTATTGTAGGGAAGGACGTGGGGGCATTAGTATTTTTTACTGTTTCTGAGGGGATTGTAACGTGCAGTCATGTTTCAATATGGGTTGGAAGCTATTGTTTTAAGGCAAGGGCCAGCAAACTGGGTTTTCCAGTTGGCTACTGTTTCTGTAAATAAATTTCACTGGCACACAGCCATGCCCATTCATTTACATATTAGCTATGGCTGCTTTCATGCAAGAATGACAGACTCAAGTAGTTGTGACAGATTTGCCAGCAAAATAGAACATACTGACTCTCTAGCCCTTGATAAGTAATAAAAACAAAACAGAAGAAACCATAGAAGATACTCTATACTTTTTTAGTTTCAACAAGTCTTTCCAAGTCTTGATCAAGGCAATGTATGGAATGTTTGGAAAACAGGAGAGAGGCTGGGCTTTTCTATAAGGAACTTGACTCATAGTTGTGATTTCATCTTTTTTAAAAATGACTTTTCTCTCTGCTTCTTTGTTTCCTGCACACTCATTCTCCTTTCCCACCATCTGAACACCTTCTCTTCCTCTGGTTCTGCAGTTACATGAGCTTCTTAATTACTCATTAGATTTCTGCTTTACTGGCTGTCTTCATTTGCCGGTTAATACATAGGTGGTTTATTGCAATGGAAAAGGAATGGTATTTGGGGTCAGAGGATCTGAATCTGAATCCTATTGCTGCTACTTAGCTGTGAAATCGCAGGGAAGCTTACTTAGTTTCTGTGGACTTCAACTTCCTGAATTGGTAAAATAAAGAAGATAATACCTCACTTGTTGAGTTACTGCAAAGATTAAGGAAGATTAGTCCAAGTGCATTTGCAAACTGTACAACAACTCACAGATTTCATTTACTATTATTGGCCACAACTTCTCAGGGGAATACAAGAAGTGAATTGCAGTCCACGTGACTGGTTTCCTTTTGGGATCCACCAGGAAGGGACAGAGCCTGCCCAGATTCTAAAATTGGGTTTATCCTAGTTTGACAAGGGGCGAACCCCCAAAACTTGTCAGGCTGCGGTTCTGGTGACTGACTCAGAATCTCAGGATTGGGTCTCAGAGCCAGCACGCTCAGATGCTGACGAGATCCTGTACAGTATTGGTCTTAAACGAGATTTATGGCCAGGACTGCAGGTATTGCAAAATCTGGGAAAGGGCAAAAAGCGACCCAAGAAACTGATTACCTAAAATTTCAAACTTATAAATAAAGTAAAAGAAGGATATAGCAAAAAACATTAAGGGAGGTCGTGAGAACTTTACAGCTAACTTCAGTGGCTCAAAAGACTTTCCGGCTCAGCACTATATGAAGAAGGTAGTGGATACAGATATTAATTCATAAAGCATATGAAGAGCCTGGGATCTTTTCCATTCCTGATGCACAGACCAATTTCATCCCTAAATCCCTCATCTATTGCCCCTGGGAATATCTTGTCTTGTACTCTTGTCATCTCCTCTCAATGATTTCCAGAACCTTGATGTAAACATACAGAGAAAAGAAAACGTTAACCTCTCCCATAACTCACATGCAGTGGCCAAAAGAAAAGTGTCTTTCCTGTAAACAGAGATCTTCACATCTTCTGTTACTTCTCTAGCAAACTCCTGACATCAAATTTACTCACAGCAAAACTCATTACTGGTCAATTTAGTCAGAACCACCAAATCATTTCTCGCTCTCTATCTATACATATATATATATATATATATATATATATATATATATATATATATAATTCCAGAGTACTAAAAAATCCTTTGGGAAAATAATCTTCTTACAATGATTTGACAAAAGGGCATCATCATTCCTCTCAAGCCATTATATAGCTTTAAACCACACATTTCTAGTTCTGCTCTGAAGGCGGCATCGGCCACATTTCGGTATCCCTATGCCAGAGACCAACAGCTGAGCCAGCCCCGTGCCAGAGAGAGTAAACTGGCAGCACAAAGTATGTACAGAGAGATTATGCAAAGACTTCAAATCTTTCATTTTGATCAAAACTTGCAAAATGAAACCGTGAGAATATAATTAGAACAATCTGTTAGACCCACGACTGTTAGTATCTTTCTCTTGCTCTTTTTTTCTCCCCCCCCCCCCCCCCCAACTTGGAACTTTCGCTACGTATCAACCGTTGCAGATCTAGAAACACCATTTGGATGGAATTAGGCAAAAGCTAATTGCTATACTTCAGTTCAATCCAGCTGCTATCCATGGGCCTCATTAGGTCCCCTGATGGCCAGCTTCTTGGCCTCAAAGCACCTACTGGAAGACACAGAAGCCCAACTTGGATGAAAAAAGGGACCCAAAACTCAGAGGAATTATCAGAGAAAAAACACCAAATTCAGAAATATGAAATACAGCCAAAGGAACATCCAGTTTCAAGGACCGACGTTTGGGGGAGATTCTTTCTGCCTACCTCTATCCATCTTTCTTTTAATTCTTATCACACAAAGCATCACTGCTACATAGTCAGCAGTCACTGGTTCTCAGACTGAGAGCTGAAATCAAATCTGAAGTGATTTTTGATTTCTCCATAGCCTACTGAAGAGGAAAAAAAAATAGAAAAGAGTATATACTTTTGTTTTAGGAACTCTTTGAAATAATCCAAATTTCGGTTAATGTCTATGTTCTAAGCGCTTGAAACCTCTCCAGAGGAAGGAATTTCCTGCTTGAAATAGCCTGGAAATAAGTTAGTTTACCTTTCACTTTTCCTAGGTAAAGATTCTTGCTTTCCGCCTTGACTAGAAATCTTGTATTTCTGTGTTGAACTCAGGGTTTTCTTGCTAGGCTCTTTTCCAACGTTATTTTGAAACACATTTACTTATAATGGGGACATGTCAGATAGAAGCTCAAGCAATACTGCTACCAACGTGACAGACATCATATGCAAAGAGGATGTTCTCTTTGCTCCCGTTTGTTCCCAGAATGCAGATGAATCTGTACTGGGTGCTCTGGCCACTCCCTCCCAACCCACCGGGCTTGCTGTGACTACACAGGGTCAGAGACTGGGCCACAGAGCCAGTCTGTGGGCCCAGATGGCCAGTGAGCACCCAACCTTGGCCTCACTTAGTAGTCACTCTAAGCCAGGAACAGGCAAATTTTTTCTGTGACAGGCTAGTGGAACATAGGCTTTGGGACACAGATCGTGTTATTTTGGGCTTTGTAGGCCATATGGTCTCTCTTGTGACTACTACCATTGTAGGAGTCATGTATTGTAGTGCTAATATGGTGGTGTGAAAGCAGCATGAATGATACCCAAATGGATGAGTGGGGCTGTGTTCCAGTAAAGCCTTATTTACAAGGAGTAGATGTTGTTGTGGTCTGTGGACCATAGTTTGCTGACCTCTTCAAACAAACTTGTCTGATCAGCTCGAACCCAACTCATTCAGCTTCTGGTTCACCAATTTAACTAATCCCCATCCTAAAACCGCTTTTCCTCAAATGAGCCTGCCAGCTAGAGTTGATTTATAATGCCTGAATTAAACTAAAATGTGATGGAAAAAGAAGGCAAATTTTATTAAAATTTTTTTGGGGAAATCCAATTTCTGAGATCAAATGGAAATACTAAACTTGTGGGACCATTTTGCACAGTCATTTAACAATCAGCCTCTTAAGAAAACCACATTAAGGGAATAATTGCTACTCCCCAGAAAACCTACATATTCACGTACCAGGGCTTTGGGAATCAGGCTAAGGTCTTAAGAGCCTACAGGCACAGTCCCTCCTCTTTAGATTTTTGGGATTACATGGGGAAAAACATGTGGCAGAGAGCTCAGTACCCCATGAACATTATTATCCTCTTTGACATGTTAAGGACTTGGAACCATGATTCTCTTACTATGATGTACCTATGAATCACCTGGGGGTCTTGTTGAAACGTAGATTCTGATACGGCAGGTCTGGGGGTGGGGCCTGAGGCTCTTCACTTCTAACAGGCATCCAGGTGAGACTGATACAGCTGGCCTAAGAACCTCACTTTGAAGATTAAGGACCTAGAGCAGTGGGCCACACACTGGAAACTCTTGGGGAGCCTGCCAAATACCAAGCCTTGTCCAGCCCCAAACCAAAGGGATCAGCATTCTGTGGGGATAGGGACCAGACGTGAGTACTTATTTAAGTTCTCCAGGTAACTTTAATGTAGAGTCAAAATTGAGAGTTGCTGAATTAGAGGCTCAGAGAAATTAACTGGCTTGCCCAAGGGCACTTGACTTTAAATGAGGTAACATTTTTGCTTGCCCGATATTTGAAAATGGTCTTAAAAACTGTCAATAGGCAGGGCGCAGGCAAAGGTAGTTTCCAGGATGACAGCAGAGAGGAGGGGAGGAGAGGGGAGGAGAGGAGGAAAGAGGAGTTGAACTTATTCACACACAGTGATAGCCATATTGGTCAAGGGAACACAGATAAAACAGGCCACATGGCACATTGCTTTGTCCCTGTGTGAAAATCCCTCTTATGACTCTTTCTTTCCTCATCAAAGCAACGGGGCAAAGAGCCTCTTGGAAGGGATATTTAAGTTCAGAAATGTGCACTACCTTCAGCTCCTTTGAGGAATCACACCATGATGAAAGCCTAGAGGCTGGGTAATCACATTTGGCTTCCTTTCTGCCTCTTGGGACCTTGGAAAAGTCGTATTTATGGGACTAGGCAAAATTTCTGACCCAGGGATTTCTGTCTTGAATAAGACCAAGCTAAGTCAAGAAGGAGAAGAAAAAAAAAAACTTTGGGGAAACTATGGGACAGTTCCGGATTCTGGGGGGTCTTCTAAATGCGTGAAACCCAACATTGTGAATATAAGGCCATTTTCACCTGGAAAAACACACGAATTTCAATGACATTTATGCAATTGTTTAACCACAGTCGTTCAAGATCAGATCCATTTTCTCACTCTGCAGATCCAATGGAGAATAACCCACCCTGGGCTGAAGACCTTGGCTGTGTAATTTGGGACATCCTATCTCAAAGAGGAAGTATGGGAGGAGTTGGACGACTCCCAGACTAAGCAGATGGCAGCTGCAGAGGGTACGTGAGGTGCAGATTCACTCCTGGGAGCCTCATCCTTCTAGGTAGAGGATGTGAGGGCCCAGGGTCTGGTGGGTTCTGGGAACAATGTGAGCTCATGTGAAAATTCACAACGTTGAACATGCAGGAAGAACTCTGCGTTTTGCCAAATGTTTTCAATGGCTTAAATTCAAGCATGACTTTTCCCCTACCTCTATACTTTTGGGATATTCTTGAGGTCATTTCATTTAGTTTCTTTACTCTGTCCCTCTCGGACTCCCTTTTGGACAACAAAAAAATATGAATCACGCCCTGAAAGACATTAGGCAGATGTTCTGAAAAATAAATAAAACTTTGAGGACTCTAGTTTCTGTGGGAAGCATCTTGCCAGCCTTCATTCAGCTGGGCTTTTGGCCCCACAGAGTTCTTTCTCAGGAGCTCCCAAGTGTGATCCGGACCCTGCTGATCAGTGTTCAATGGGGTCACATGTTCTACACTTACGGAAGTTTGCGATTGTGTCCCAGGAGGGGATGGTGGAGCCACTGTAGTCCAGCCATCCCTCATCTTGCAGACGAGTAGAAGTCAGCCGTGCAAGGCCACACGGTGATGCCAAGGAAGCAGTGGGGCCAGAGCCCTGACTCCCAGATCAGCAAGCAGCCCCCTCCCATACCAGGCCACCCCACTTCTCAACTGAACACGGAGCAAGGGGCTGAAATGAGTTCACTTGCACTTCCCAGAACGAGAAGATACCATATGATGTGGATTAAGTGACAAAGAAATTCAGAAATATTCATGAAATATTAGGCTGTTTGATTTATATAGAAGCTCTTTCTAGAAAGATTTCCAGCAGCTGGCTGTGTGGTGTCTCTCTTTACATTTGCTTCTGGAAAAGGAGCAGTGATACAAGACTGTGGTTGAAGTTTGTGACATCAGTGAGACCGGCAGCAGGGATGGCCAGGAAGCAGAGCTTCAATCTAGAATTGCCAGGAAGTCTTAGGATTTTTCTCTCTCTGTTGGGGGCTCACTGTAGGGTAAGTTCTACCACATGCAAGCCAAGAATTCATTCGTACACATCTAATGGAGTACCCTTCTTCCGGGAAACATACATTGGACTCTTTGGTGGTAAATGCAGAGTAAAAAGGCAGGTCCTCCAGAGCTTTAGCATCAGAATCACTAGAGAGTGTGTTGAATGTACAGATCCGTTTTCCCTCAGCCCCAGCATGGCTGATTTGGTGTGGCTCTTGGTTGGCCCTCAGCAATTTGTTTTTTAAAAAAAAGCTTCTGATGTAGGTGATCCTGGTCCTACATATTCAGAAATGCTGGTCTAGTGGGCAGAGAGGTCCTTTGAGATAGCCGCAACACATCTTTCTCTAACTTCTGGCTTTGTAGTCTATCTCCAAGAAGGGCAAAAGGTACCCCTTTGCTATTTCTTTCCCCAAAATGTCGGGGGGTGGGGAGGGATGAGGAAGCATGTTTCGATGGAGAAGTTGGTTTTAAAGTCCCCTGGAGTCCAACGTGGCCCTACTTCTCACATTTAGGAAACCTCTCCGCTAACCTCCTTTGTTCCAAGAAAAGAAGGCACCAAAGCTAAAGGGAAGGGAGAAATGTGTGAAACAACTTGCACTTTGATTCAATTTTATAAGTAGTGATCACACACTGCTTACTAGGTAGTACACATCCTTTTAATAAGGTGAAACACACACACACACACACACACACACACACACACACACACACACCTCTCACAAAAGAAAATGACCCAAGCACTTTTGCATCTGTATTTCCAGAAGATATGGCCACCTAGTGTTACAGTAACAGTGAGAATCTTGGAAAGGGATCTGAGGTCACAGCGAAGCATCAGCCTAGCAAACAGACATTCCTCCCAGGTTCCTGGCATTTTTAGAATGTTTTGCTTTTGTGTTTGTCCTGACTGCAGTAAATTAGCCGTGATATGAAAACACCTTTTCTCTTGTGTTGTGCCTAGAAAACTGTGAGCGAAGCCACAGCTGTGGGACGCATGGGGACAGTGTGTGCAGAGGATGAAGCCCCAGGGTGGGGGCGCTGGACAGCAAGACAGAGGTTTCTCTGGAAGGAGAGGTGAAAGAGGCCCAGAAAACAGAAGAGTAGAACATCTGTGGTGAGATGCTCAGTAACGAATCATGTCTAGGAGATTCCAAAGACCCGGCCTCCAGCACTTCTTTGGACACAGGGAAAGGCACCACAGCCCCATAAACAGCCAGCTCTGGCAGGGGCAGTGGGCCCTTATTTAAAAAGTTGTGCATGGGGCCCTGGGGAGCTCAGTCTGTTAAGCGCCTGACTCTTGATTTCGGCTCAGGTCATGATCTCACGGATCATGGGATCGAGCCCCCCATTGGGCTCTGCACAGACAATGTGGCCTGCTTGGGATTCTCTCTCTCCCCCCCGCCCACCTCTCCCCGATTCGCACGAGCTCTCTCTCTCTGTTTCTCTCAAAATAAATAAATAAACTTTAAAAAAAATTGGGCATGGCATCATGCTTGTGGAGAAAGACATTATAATTCTCCTCTCTATGCCTTGGCATATGTGAGTCCTGGAGATATACTGAGAACATTCGCTGTCTCTTGTGGATTATGGAAGATGCTAAGGTACAAACATGATTTCGATGTGAAGGTCCCCGAGAAAGTTATTGTTGATGAAATAACAGTGGGAGCTGGAGGTGGACCCTCCTTTCCCACACACTTCTAGATGGTTTCATAAGAGGAGGGGACGAGTTACTCTGTCTTCATCGATCATCATTCCTCAGAGAATGCTGGAGTTTGTGAGCTGGAAAGGCTCTTAGATCTTTTCTCGTTACTTGCATCCATCTGCTTTGCTCTCCTCGCCCTGCCATTTTAACTAAAGGAGGAAAATCCGAGGGACTCACCCAAGGTTCTAGTGCTTTATCTGTGTTTTCACTAGAAAATGGGAGCATTTTGGATAGGATTCCTCCTTCCAGCTAATTTGAAATCAGCCTGGATGAAAAGGATGCTCAATGTAGTTTCATCAATCATGACAAATGTACCACTCTGATCACTTCACATCTGTTAGAATGGTTGTCATCAAGAAGGGGGAACGTTGGCAAGGATCTGGAGAAGAGAGAATCCTAGTGCATGGTTGGTGTGAATGTATATTGGCTTAGCCCCTATGGAAAACAGTCTACAGAACTCCCAAAAATCAAAAATAGAACTATTATATGATCCAGCAACCCCACTACTGGGTGTTTATCCAAAGGAAATGAAAAGATGTCAAAAAGATATCTTTAGTCCCAAGTTTATTGCAGCACTATTCCCAACAGCCAAGATATGTACACAACCTAAGTGTCTATCACAGATGAGAGGATAAAGAAGATGTACTATGTGCGCGCACACACACACACACACACACACATACATAGGCACACACACACAAGGGAATATTATTCAGCCATGGGAAAGAAGGAAATCTTGCCATTTACAGCAACATGGATGGACTCTGAGGGCATTATGTTCAGTGAGATATGTCAGACAAAGACAAATACTGTACGATCGCACTTTTGAGTAGAATTTCAAAAAGTTGAACTTAGAGCAACAGACAGTAGAATGGTGGTTAAGGGGTGTCGGAGGGTGGTGCATTTGGGGATATACTGGTCCAAGGAGACAAATCTCCAGTAAGAAAACAAAACCAGGTGCACCACTCTGGAAAGCTGACAGTGGAGGAGGCTGTATGTGTGTCAGGGCAGGGGGTATATTGGACCTCTCTGTACTTTACATTCAAATTTGCTACGAACCTAAAACTTCTCTGAAAAGTACATCTACAAAGAGAAGAGGAAAAAAAAAAAGATCCACCTTTTTTTTTTTTTGTGACAGTGAATTCAACATGTTCATTTTTACTTTATTTCTCTTTGTGATTGTAATTTTGTAGCTTTTCTTTATTCTAGAATACATATGGATCTGTATTCTCTATATGGGCTTACTACAACCAGAATGACGTTATTTTGAAGGACACATTACTGGATGTATCACTTGAATTAATGGAGTTTGAGAAGCAAAAAAATATCTCAGCCCTAAACCGATATGGTTTTCAAATCAGCCACATCATCTCTCTGGATGCCAGGGTCCTCATTGGCAAAGTGAGAGTATTGGACTAGATGGACTTCAATGTACCTGCAACCCTAAGGATCCCTGAGAGCAAATGTTTTGAATTGTTTTTCCCTGGCAGTGATGGTGAATCTGCACTTTGGCTCAGTGCTGTCTCATTGGGTCCTCATGTGACCCTCTTGAGGAGGGTGGTCCAAGTTCATGGTGAGGAAAGAGGCCTTGGCCAGCACTTTTAAGGATCAGACCTCTGACTTCATTTGCATCTTGCTTTACTTACCTGAACACACAGTCTTGTTTTTAGAGTTGGCACGAGCCAGCCCACAGCCAGACATGACTTTGGTGTTTCCGGCTAAATCACAGTCCTGCCTGCATCACGGTGACTCAAAAGGGCTAAAAAATTGATGACCACAATTCAAGATAATGCAATGATTTGGGCACGGAAGACAAAAGTATCTAATAAGGCTTATAACAAAAAGTCTGTAATCCTGGGGGGACTTTGTACAATTCCCACAAGCATTTACATAATGTGCTGAAAGTTTCTTATCATTTTAAATCAATAGAGCCATAGCTTTTACTCCTAATCATCAATTCAATCAAATATAATTTACTTGCTCAAACTACTATTGTATATAGGAAAAACTTACAACGTGAGGATCTTGAATCCCAAACCCCCATGGTCAGCAGCCTTTGAGAATATCCCAGCAACGTAACAGAAAGCAAATTTAGGAGGATAGTTGACTTAACATTCTGGAAACACTCACGGTGGTGATCATCCAGACCCACCCCTCCCCCCAAATCTTTTCTTCACCTCCCTTTGAGTGAGCAAAGCTCTCCTCCAGGCTTCATCATGGAATTCTGCAAAGTTGCTATTTGGGAATCCCAAATAGCCATATCAGAAAACAAAATCCCTTCCTTTCTTTCCTTTCCTACCTACCTACATTCCTTCCTTCCTTCCTTCTTTCCTTCCTTCCTTCTCTCCTCCCTTCCTTCCTTCTCTCCCTCCCTCTTTCTTTCTCTACCTTCTTCTTTTTTTTTTTTTTTCAGAGGGAGGATGTTATGAAAGTACTGTGAGTAACAAAGAAGAGACAAAACAGCAGTAAACCCACTAAAATGCCTGTGTACCTCTTGTTTGACCTTTGACGGCAGTAGAGACGTCACAGACACCAAGAGGATTATAGCATCAGGCCCCTGGGAAACAGAAAGCTGGCACTGGCAGTCTCTTCAAGGGAAACATCAAACAGCTGCCTCCAGTTGTTTCAAGTTTTAAAAACCAGGTACAATACATGGAAACCCTTTGTTTATTCCAAAGCACTCCACAGTGTGGACTGTTCTTACTTGCTGAACCAGGATAGGCTGTTAAGCAGATCCTGCTTCAGTCTGGAACGATGCTGTATATTCTAAGACAGGCGGGTGGGAAAATTTGGTGGACATAAATCCTGGATCAAAATAAGAAACCTGGGTCCTTGTTCTGGCTCCTTCGTCACTGGGCAGATCTTAAAACCTCTGTGTCTTTGTTTCTCTTTTTATTAAAAAAAATTTTTTTTTAACGTTTATTTTTTGAGACAGAGAGAGACAGAGCGTGAATGGGGGAGGCTCAGAGAGAGAGGGAGACACAGAATCCGAAACAGGCTCCAGGCTGTGAGCTGTCAGCACAGAGCCCGACGCGGGGCTTGAACTCACGGACCTGACCTGAGCTGACGTCGGACGCTTAACCAACTGAGCCACCCAGGCGCCCCTCTCTTTTTATTTTTAAAAGGAGAGAGGTCAAGATGGAGGAAGACACAAATGGCTGCAAGATCCTTCTTCTCCTTGTCATTCCCCATAGTCAAATCTACTCTCCAAGCACTGACCGTTTTACAGTTACATTACTGTCCATGGCTTGTCTCTGTGTTCGCCTTCCAGAGAATTTTTTAAGTCTATTTAAAAAAAATTTTTTTTTAACGTTTATTTATTATTGAGAGACAGAGAGACACAGAGCATGAGCAGGGGAGGGGTTGAGATGGAGAGACACAGAATCTGAAGCAGGCTCCAGGCTCCGAGCTGTCAGCACAGAGCCCGATGCAGGGCTCTAACTCAACAAACCGCGAGATCATGACCTGAGCCGAAGTCGGACACTTAACCGACTGAGCCACCCAGGCGTCCCTTTTAAGTCTATTTTGGATGCTGTTCACTTTCACATCAGATTCAGCTGCTTAATTTGGGCTTTTCATGTCCTCCAGTACTTTTACCTTGTCTGGTTTCAATGTTTCGAGAAAAAAAAATAGCCTTTCTGTGTTGGTCCTCGGTGGTGACGCGAGGCCACAAGGTGTGCACGCTGCTCAGAAATATGTCCTGAGAGGTGGTGCGTCCCTCACCTCTCTGTGCTCCGTCATTCCCCTTTGTTATTTGCATCCGTCATTTAGCTACATGCTTCCCAAACACTTTCATAGAACTTGAGTCTCTTATCAGCTTCCCCCGCATTCACCCTGGGACTTTCTATTGTAATCTTTCTATGTGGCTGTAGCTCAGGAAGCTCCAGTGTTCACGCTCTTTGTTGTT